>NW_026865128.1:0-25938 GCF_026571515.1 Ruditapes philippinarum
AGATTTTTAGAGTGTCTACATTTCTGAAAAAAGTCCATCTAATAGCAAATTATTAGTTCAGAAATATATCCATAACTAATAAATCACGCGGAAAAGTGTACTTAAATTTTGCAAACATGTGAGCTTTAAGACACATAACTACCACAAAACATATATAATTTGTATGAAGTCAAAGCATGTTTATTTTATATTTTTAAAGAGACTGTTTCGCAATTATCAATATTTTCTTTTATCATTATCAAATTTGAGTATAGTATATCTTTAAAAGCACACACACACGCACACATGCACGCACGCACTCACACACACACACACACACACACACACACACCCACACATCATTTTTGCACGGCTCCATACCTTTAACGATCACGTGAAACTAAGACGAATAGACATTATTCTTCTAAAACTATACAATCGTAAAGGTTTCAAGGCAAGCAAAACGAGTTTACACTGTAAGCTCTGTGCTGTGAGGGAAATAAAAGTTTATTTAAAGAACCTAGCTTTCTATTTGTCGACATTAAAATAAAAATCGTAATACGAGTAAAGATAAAACATACTTTAAATCTTGTCTATGGTTTAAACGATCAGAATTCGATCCGTGCGACAGTTTCAATAAATACTGAGTTTATTCTAGTTTAAATATAAATCGTTAAGATATGTATTTGGTGATAAGAATTATCTATTATTTTTATTTAGATCATACAGGAGGTCGTGAAATGTGTTATTTGTTACAGCAGTATTAGCATCTTTCATTAGGACATTTACACCGATAACAGAAAATAGTGAATCAGGTAAAATAGATTATTTGTTTTAATGTTATAGAATAATTGATATATTGTGTGTAAAAGTTACTATCAAAAAGTTAAATTAAAATTACTATACATTTTATGATAAAAATACGACTTTATAATGTATTGCTTTACTTTATTACGTACGTTTAATCAAAGATGCAATATATTTTATCCTTGATTCGTTCAGCACGACATCATTGTTGTGTGTACATGTTTTGTGGTAATATAAGCTTATTGTATTTGGCTTTTTTCTACTTGGGTGGTTCCACTATTCCTTTTTGAATAGTGTTAAGTCACTATTAGGATGTGTGGCTTGCCTTTTTAATTTGTCTTTTGACGTCTCATCTGTGATATGCAGGCTTCATAACTGAAGCTTCCCTTTCAGAATTCCATTTAATTTAGTGCCGCCAATTGCTTTTACGTTTAGGGCACACGCATTCTGTTACTTAGGGACCATACGCAGCTTTTCATGGAATGACACTTATTGAAGGTTCCATGATAACAGCCGTATGGACACATTTGCAGATGTTCCTACATTCAAAATTCACCTTTTAAGTGTTTAAATTTTGAGCTCTGCTGAAGTCGGTGCTAGGAGGCTTAGACGTTAGTTTGCACTTTACAGTTACCTTCATGAACAGGCTCAAACAAACCGAGCCTGTAGCATTCTCAATTTTCCCGTGTTGCTTCTTAAGAAAATCTCCTGATGGTATGAAATAAGTTACTCAGTGCGGCCCTTTTTCGAGCCTCATTATTGCTATATTTATTTTGCTTAACGAAGTAAGTTTGAAAACGAAGATCGTCAGCTAAATTTTCATATGCACATTGGGTATATTGCTTTGCATTTGTCTGCCTGTCTGTCGGTCGGTCGGATCGTCGGTTCGTAGACTTGACAAGCTACGGACCTGCACTCAAACTTTGTAGGTGCATTGGTCATTGCAAGTCAATTTACCCTATTGATTTCTAGGTCAAAGGGTCATGAAGTAACTTTCAGAGGCTTTGTATTTTGCCATGAACAGTGTTGGACAATTGATATCTCGCATAACCGTGTTTAAAAATGGTTTCCGAACAAAAACTTGACAATCCAACGGTTGCTGGTGCTCAAACTTCGTATGTGGATTGCTCCTGGCAAGTACATAACCCCTATTGATTTTTAGGTCGAGGGGTCAATGGTCAATGCCAATTGACCTTGTAGGTAAAAACAGTTTCCGATAAATAATTTGACAACCCGTGGGTTGTTGGCACAACCCTTGGGTTGTTGGCCCTCCAATGGCACAGCTGCATTGCTCATGGGTCAAGGGGTAAAAGGTTCAGATCATATTGACCTTGTAGGTAAAAACGGTTTCCGATCAACAGTTTGTCAACCCATGGGCCCTTGGCCCTCAAACTGCAAAGGTGCATATGTCCTGGCCAGTAAATGACCCTTTTTTATTTTTGGGTCAGGGGGTCAAAGGTTAAGGTCACATTTACCTTTTATGTAAAAATGGTTTCCTATCAATAACTAGACAACCAATAAATATATGACCTTCAAACTTCACAGATACATTGCTTTTAGTCAGAAAATGACCTCAAGTGACCTTATGGGCAAAACTGCTTTCTGATCAATATCTCAACAACTCATGGACCCTCTACCTTCACATTGCACTGGCGCATTGGTCTTGGCCAGTAGATACCCCCTATTGATTTAAGGATGAAAGATTTACATTGACGTCGTACGTTAAAACGGTTTTCGACCAATACCTCAGCAACTGAAGTTGCCTTTTTGATATTTTCATCAAACTTAAATAATTTTCGTCTAAATATTTCAAGGTATGATGTAATTTTACAAATTGACTGTCATTAAGGAGGCCTATATGATTCATAAAAATTTGGTAACATTGGTGATAACTTTGTCATATATATTGCCTCACACGACCTTTATTGTCACAATAACTTTGTGACTAGTCACGAGCCTATTGATTTTTGGTGACTAGATCAAAAAGTCAGTCACAATAACCTGACCACTTGACTTATTGACTGTCTCTTCGTGTAAAATTAATACTTTTGTTGCTTGTTTGGTCTGGTTGGAATCAAGTAATATATATTTATAGTAAGGTTACAATTTTAACCAATAGTGACCATTAAAGTATGAACTTTAGATCGAGTTATATAGATGATAGACCGTTTCCTTGTCTTGGATTTAAACTTAAAAAATAAGGATATTTTGTTCTATTTCGTTTTGAAAAGTTATGAAATATTTCTTACCCTTTTACTACTTTATTATTTACATGAAATAGATATTAATATTTCAATAATTGTTAGAGTTTGTTATAGCAATGGATCT
Organism: Ruditapes philippinarum; assembly: GCF_026571515.1. Lineage (NCBI taxonomy): Eukaryota > Metazoa > Mollusca > Bivalvia > Venerida > Veneridae > Ruditapes > Ruditapes philippinarum. Next base: position 3,115 of record NW_026865128.1, read on the forward strand.
TATATGTGTTGTAAAATGACAAAAAGTGTAATATTAAACTGAGGCAATTAAACGATAGCGAGGCCCGCCACGAAAGTATTGTCATTCAATTAAATACTATTGGCAGGTCCTCTTCCGTATACGTAATAATTATGTATGTTTTGTAGCTCAACATACGTTTATTAATTCTATTAGTAACCAAGTTACCCTTTCAGATATTTAGCATAGTTCTCTTTAAACGACAAATATAAGACACATTTCACCAAATACATGTGGTTTTAAAGTAATCAATAGCTAAAAAAATTTGCACGTTTATTATACAGCCATTTTTATCGAGTTGATAAAAACTCGATAAAAATGGCTGTATTATAAACGTGCAATATTACATAGTAAATTTCTGACTGTATGTAAGAAATGATGATACATCAATGCATCATTTATATAAGTTATCAATAATGTATGCGTTCATTCATTCATTCATTTATACATGTATTTTACTTAGTTATTTTTGTCTTTATTTATTCATGTTTGTTATGTTGTTGTGAGTTATAATAATCAAGTAGACTTCGCAACAAACTGACATAACATAAACTGATTTATACTCTACAATATGTAAATTTGTTCTCCTTAAATCCTTATATCGAGACACCGGCTGGACATTTTACTGAGCATGTGCAATATACATTTATATATAATAAAGCTATCAGCTGATATTACTACATCTCCCTTCTTTTGAACATGAAAATGAAATTGTGCATTTTCATATCATCATCATATAAATACTTTATAATTTACTAGTAAATTTTATTCTTTAACAATCTCTTATTTTTGCAAAAGATAATGGGGTATTTTATATCTCTGTTTTATGCATCAATTCTAATTATTTCTTTACCATTGTTTTTCACCGTACCACGTATATGTTTCACTTCCCGACCACTGCGTGTGCGATATGGTACATTTTTGTCAACACGTTTGTTTCGGGTATAAAGTTTGGAAACTACTGAATGTTTTATTCCCCGACATTTAGGCTGTGAGAGAGATGTTGCATTATTGTCTGTAATTAGGCGTAAGGAAGGAGTTTGTTTATATTGGGTGATATCTGGGACAAATTATTCGGCAAAGATTGCACAGTTTTCCCCGGATTTTGTAGAGTAAAACGACAATATCGTCTGTAAATTGAATTATTACCATGAAGTCCAATGATCAAAGCTGCTGACCAAGTTTTACCTTACCTTCTTCACGAATCGCCTACATTTAACTTGTGGAGATATTTTGACCATTTATTATGATAAATATGCTATTTTGCTTCGCATTTTTTGAATTGCAGGGAGTATAGTCTCTCATTTGTAGGTAGAACCGATTTTAACCGTTCCAATAAATAATAGGACAGGTGAATAGCCACAAACGAGTGGAATGTTTCTATAATTTAAAGATGGCAAATATTGGTCGAGTTTACTAGCCTTATATTACTTATGCTTTAGCTAAAGATGCGTTTTTATAGAGCCATCTGATTGATTATGTCCAGGAGACTCTTATACTGTTCGTGTCAACCCTAAGCAATAAGCTTTTACTGATAAAGCAGGTATCCTTGTATCTTGTAAAATAAATCTGAAGAAATTCTGTCTTATGTCTTGAGTCTTATTAGTGATTGGTTAATTTGCTATAAATTGTCTTGGCATCTTGGAAAGACAGAATCTATTCTTTTTGATTCAAGTGTCGTTCAAGTATCAACTTAAACAGGGTCCTAGTCCCAGGCCACGTGTAATTGTACTGCTATAAAATTCAAATCTTCTGTTAAGTATTTAGGTGCAATTATTGATCAAATATATTTTGCCGTCGCCTTTGATGCTTTGCATCAATACCTTTCTTGTAACCCACTGAACTATTTACAACAAATGTTATGACAGATACCGTAAATGTTTTTACTTTTTTTAATCTTTAGATGAAATATGACATTTCGTTTTTGACTGTAAAACAAGTTTTAAAAGTAAGACGTGGGAGTCTTTTCTTGCCAAAGATTTTATTACAAATAAAAAATTGGTGATAAACTTGTTTTCCTTTGTTTGACTATTCCTGCCAATTTATTTCTCAAATCAGTTCTCGTTAAGCCTAATAACAGGACCATCAGCGATTTATTTGTATTATGTTAGTTTTAACTATCCAAAAACGACTTGCTTGTTTTCTTTTAATGTCATGAACATACACATTATACGGTTTATAATTCCCTTTTCAATTATATAAACACTTGATAGTTTCTCTTAACAAAAGCTTGAACGGCATATCCTTTTCTATTAGTTTTGACTCTTTTAAATATTAAGCAAAGTAGCAAAACTATTAAAATAAAGGTGATCACGAGTATTGTCGGGGTCTCCCTTTAATCAATAATGATGTTTCTTTGTTTTTGTTTGTAAATTCTCTCTTTTCTATTTCACAAAACACAAAATCCTTTGTGATACTCTCTATTTTATGTTTTGAATAACTGATTAAAATTATTTTTTTTTCTAAATAAAGGTTTTGTCAGCATCTTTTTGAAAAATGTTGCAAATAATCAGCGTTTTGGAAAATATTTAAAAAAATGATATCATTTTGCTTTTAAATGACATTGTATTGAAAAGTTGCTGATTAAATTAATAAAACAGGGCTGTATCATTTGAAAAAATGTATCGGATATTATCTTGTCATTATATTTATAATGCATTGTAGAAGCCATTCTCCATCACAACGATTTAAATAGAAAAGAAGAGAAATTATGTCTCAAAACAACTGAGATTTGAAAATGGGAAAAACACACTATACACATTTCGGCCGACTTTCGATGGATAGAAGTTTATTAATTTCTTTGTACCTTGACCTTATACATTTTTCTAGTGTTACAAAGAAGAACGATTTGAAAGGTGTAATTTAATACAAAAGACATTTATTATCAGTGTTGAAGTGTTTGATAAGCCGTGGCGTCAGTATCAAACATTATTGCGGGGGTAAAGTATTTTATATAGTTGCAAATCATTTTGATGAACAACTTTATCTTGCACGTCGACCTTTTTTTCCAAAAATGGCTTTCAACGAATGTTTCATGTGTACACAAGTAAATATGCACCACATGTTAAACGTATGTGACACACATGTTTTACATATGGTAGAAACATATGGTTTCTCCAAGAAAAGTACCTCGTATGTTTTGCATATGGAACAGACACATGTTTTTCATATGAATAACATATGTTTTTCATATGGTAGGAAACAGTGTTTCATTTATGTTTTTCATTACAATTGTTGAATAAATTGTGTCCTGCTTGACCTTAATGATCAAGTGTTCAATGTTGATCTCAATATTTAAGTCAAATTAGATATATATGTATTTAATTATGCTTATAAAACAATTTTAAAGATCCAGTAACACATATCTTTTATGGTTTTATATCATAAATATGATGCTCGAATTAAGATTTATCAATTCTGTTAGATCCAAAAAGCATTATTAATAAAAAATATTACCGAATTTTACATTTCATGTAAATAAAGGGAGGTATTACAAAGTTTATTTTCTATAAATGTGTGTGTATTTGCGTTTATTTATACTCGCCACCGGTTGCCCATATGGGCGAGTCCTCCAGAAGAGTATAAGTCATTTTATTTTTTTGGAGGATAGTGCAATTATAGATACAGAAAGATGCCTCAATTCCAGAAGCTTCTCCTTGTTCTTTAGCGTGCCAAGTGATTAAGCACCCATACACGGGACCTCGATTTAAAGTCTCATCCGAAAGACTGATTAGTAATTTTAGTTGGCCAGCCCGGGAATCGAACCCACAATGTCGAGATTACAAGTCTCGCGCTCTAACCGATTGAGCTATGCGGGCTGGCTATTTTCTATAAAATCTAAGTCAAAATTATAAATATGTATTTAATTATGCTTATAAAACAATTTTAAAGATCCTGTAACACAAATCTTTTATGGTTTTATGTCATAAATATGATGCTCAAATTAAGATTTATCAATTCTGTAAGTTCCAAAAAGCATTATTAATAAAAGATATTACCGAATTTTACATTTCATGTAAATAAAGGGTGGTAATAAAAAGTTTATTTTCTATAAAATCTGAGTCAAAACTATTTAAATGTATTTATTTATGCTTATAAATTAATTTTAAAGATCCTGTAACACAAATATGTTATGGTTTATATCATAAATATGATGCTCAAATTAAGATTTATCAATTCTGTAAGTTCCAAAAAGCATTATTAATAAAAAATATTACTGAAGTTTACTTTTCATGTAAATAAAGGGAGGTAATCAAAAGTTTATTTTCTATAAAATCTAGACCAATTTTTCAATATGAAAAAAATGCATATATTTCAATGATTACATATAAATTTTACACATATTTGCAGTACATATTTTACATATTCTTCAATGTTTGAAACTTGTTTTATAGGCATAATATTAAACTGTAAAAGTAATATAATTTCACTTAAATGTTTCAACATACAGGATCTTTAAACACTAGGTAATTTAGAACATTTTAACAAGGTCACTCCCTAGGAGACCTTGTTAACCTAGAATCTTTTAAGAATTTATGTACAATCATATAGAATCTAATTTAGACTGTTCAAAGTGTACAAATGTAACTCTTGCAGAATATATGATCATAATTTTCATATGAAAAACACATGAAAGTTCACATATATTTAACATATGAAAACTTATTTATATGAAAAACATGTGATAACAATGAGTTTAACTTATGTTTGTTGACACATGTTTTTCATATGGTCCTTTTTACATATGTTAATCTTACATATGATAAACACATGTTCTTAAACACATGTTTTTCAAAACACATGGAACACATATGTTCTACATATGTAAAAAATATGGGGTACCAAACATACAGCAAACATGTTGTGCATAGTTACCTGTGTACACTCATCTACAAGGTCGTGGTAAATGTGTTAATTTTGCAAACTTTCTTTAAAAACATATATTTTTACGTTTGACTTTACATTAAAGCCAGAGATTAATTGTATATTCATCCTCATAATCATCAGTGCATCATCATCATTGTTATCATCAATCATCATTATCTGAGTATTTTAATTATCAGTGAATCATCACATCATTACCATAATCATGAGTGAATCAGTATAGAATCATCATCATCACCACCAGCAGCATAAGCATCATTATTATTATAATAATATTAATCATCATCATCACTACATTTTTATATTATACCATCATCATGGATATATCGTCATTCAGAAAACAGAAAAAAACATACCTAATTATAGGGCTTTGAGCAAACAGTCTCATCATCATCAGCAGCGTAAATGCATCATCACCATCATCACTATCGATACTAATCACATCAGAACAATTTTCACGAAAATCACCGCCATAACATTATCTTCATTATTATAAAATCATCATTACTTCATTATCTTACATCATCATTTCAGAATACAGATAAAAACAACAGTTTACAAGCAAAATAATCACATTCATTTAAAATGTTTCGATATGAATCTGAAAATTATATCTATTTAATTAAACAAAAATTTCGGCCCCGTTCTTTACCCTAAAAATACAGAATAAGGGACATGGCATTTCATGTAATAAAGCAAATAATACTGACAATTATGATAATGATGGAGATGATGACAAATATGAATTTGTTGATGATGAAGATATATTTGGTGATAATTATCATTTTGATGATTGGAGAAATTGTGATCATAGTGACTAAGGAAGTGATGATAAATATTGACTGAGGTAATGTTTTTATAATTATATTGTTGTCGTTGTTTTGATGATGATGGTGATGATGATGATTATGATGATGATGATGATGCTGATGATGCTGCTGATGCTGCTGATGATGATCATGATGATGATGATACAAGTTATTATTTTATTAATTTGAAAATGTATAAATGTAGGTGATTGCTCATGATTTTTATGCTGATGACCATGAAAGTGAAGAGATTGACAATTATTGGCGTTAAGATGTTGGCGATTGTGATGAAAATGAAGTTTAACATGAATTTAGGTTAGGCGTCTTTTCGCTGAATTGTGATCTTTTCCCGCGCTCTCCAAATTTTCGTGATTGCATAAGCACGCTGGGTAAGTGAAGGGACAAGACGCGTTTTCAGTGCTCAAGAGTTAAACTCAATTTTTTTACTTAAATTATTAAACTACTGCTAAGTAAAGGTTGTAAAATGGTCTAGGTGGTTGAACTGATACTTACTAAAGACTAGATTACGCCTATCTTAAAGTAAATGGTTTGTGCATTGGAAAAACTTATACTTACTTTAAAGAGTTTGACATAATAGTTTACAATTCATTATTTTGTTTAAGGTAAACAATCAGTAACTCACGTTACTCACGAGAATTTCTAATAACAACCTTGCAAATTATCGGTGAAAAGAGTGGGGTAGTCTTTGAGGCAGTGTTTAAACAATAATACATTCAACCAAAATCATTTGTCACCATCAATAACCGGTCATTGTCAGTCGATATTTTTAAATAAAGAGCTAATTCAACTGGAGATAAAACTAATAATTATTGTCATATTGTCACATTAATGGAGCGACGCATTTATAATGCGATACAAAATGGTCCAGCGACATTTCAATGTCACATTTTCTTTATGCTGGCACTTTGTCGGCATGGGTTCTACACATTATCTAGTTGATTTGAACATTTGAACCAAAATAAAAGATTGTTTTTATTAACATTTAAAAGTGTTTGATTTAGACGATACATACAATTATCTGGCACAACGGCGGCATAGAGTCCGGACATTTCCCTATGGGGGAGGGACAAGCCTTAGCCATGAAATGCGGCGACGGGCGTACCTACGTGAAAAGGTGATTCTAATAAAGAGCCTTACATATTTGTATAGTTTGGGTTTTATAAGTAATAAAAAGAGAATAAAATACGATACTTTCTGATTTATACATATTTAATAGCCGACATTCAATTTTCTTTAATGAGGTTTGTATAACTTAAGTATAACACATAAACGAGATAAATGTACCTTTACCTTATATTTTGAAGTTATGATCGGCAATAAACGCGTAGTTTTATACAGTCAGGAATATTTATTATCAGTTTTCGAGGATTTGATACGAACATAAGTATCTATGTTTATGAGCACTGTGTGAATGCTTTAAGATATGATGAACTTGTTGAAAATCCTCTAACAGACAAGTAAGGCCTTTATAATCTCGGTTGTCTAACGATTGTATATATTCTTTAGCATGGGATAAGAGGAGTTGCCAAATTTTTATGTTTAACATTCTTTTCTCCTTGGGTTAGTTATTATTATAAAGATGTTGAGTTATGTACAGTATAACATTACAATAACAATATCAGCATCAATCTCTGAAAGTTAAGTGTGTAATTAAGTGTAATTTTCTCTGCCTTAAAAGATGTGAAAAGGATATATATATATATATTATATTGATAACTTTAAGAAACTAAGGGCTTGATCACAACTGAAATTGAAAAACCATATCATACTTTTAAAAGGTGATTCAAATAATGTATCACTGCATATTAAAACCTGAATAAAATCAATCAATCATTCAATCGTAATAAAGAGTGTTTATCAATTAAAAAGATTTCACCTTAGATATAACAAATAAATGTGCAATGTTTCATTCACAAATTTATTGCCATTATAGAAATTTTACAACAGAATACAATTCATATATAAAATTTTATACAAATGTTTATATTATAATTATCTGTAAATGGGAAATGCAAAGTTAATATTATAGTAATCTCCTAAAAGGAAATACAAACGTGTCTAGTATAGATATATGTAAAAGGGAAATACAACAGTTTTTAGTATCGATATCTGTAAAAGGGAAAACAAAAAGATCTGTTAAATGGAAATAAAAATGTTTCTAATATACGTTAAAGAAAAGTACAAAAGTTTCCAGTTAAGTGATTTGTTAAAGGGAATACAAATGTTTCTAGTAATGATCTGTTTCATTGTTCACTTCACAATATTTCAATTTTAAAAACATTTTTAAAATTTTCGTTAAAATAAACATTATTCTGGTGCTGTGCTGCTTTAAAGGAAATCAAACTTTTCTAGTAAACCAGTAAACTGTAAAAAGTGATTGCAAACGTTTCTTTTATAGTAATGTGTAAAAGGGAATACAACTGTTTCTATATAATAATATTTTAAAGAGAATATTCCTCAAGAGTAATGAAAACAAATTGAAAAGTCCACAATGTAAAATATTGAATTTGTCCTAGAAATAAATTGTAATATGCAACATCTATATAACATACTTTAACGGCATTCAGTCAGTAAAACAAACTTTGCTTCAAAAGTAGATAATCTAAGATATCGAAAAGAAGGACATTTAAAAAGCACTTTGAAGGCGGGAACAAAATTAAAATTAATTAATTACATTCATGTAAAATTAGTTGTATTTTGTCTGTTTAAAAACAGACAGTTAAATAAGTCGACTGTTAAATATTTATATTACACGTCATTACAACAGATAAAATTATGTTGTTTTCATGATATGTAATAGTTCAAGAATACTGCACGATATGTTTTGAGTTCATAATGCCAGAACTATTAAGTATTGAGAACTTATACCGTTCAAGCCGGTGCTATGGGGCGTGAGGGATGTTTCAATTATACAGTATCCCTTTTGTACAGACTCAATCAAACCGAGTCTGCAATTCTTACGTAATTTTGTTGTGATAATTGCTTCCGAGGGATCACTTTGTTTCCAGATTTTTATACTTCACAACAGCAGGTGTCAAGTGCTGTGTGGCAGCTGTAAAAAGTTGCCCCGTACTTCACTTCAGTGTTGTTATATTTTTCTGGTCCTTTGGGATCATTGATGCCAGCACTATTAAGTGTTGAGAATTGAGTACCGCTCAAGCCGGTGCTAGGGGCCGTGAGGGTTGTTATACTTTTACAGTATCCCTCATGTACAGACTCGATCAAACCGAGTCCGCAATTCTTACGTAATTTTGTTGTGATTAATGCTTACGAGGGATCATTTTGTTTCCAGATTATCTTTAACTAAATTGCACAAGATTGCATTAAAGTTTTCATTTATTCAAAATATGAGTTCATGCGATTGGAAAGGACAATGAATGCACGGGTTTAATTGCAACACAATTCAGTGGTACTGAATTAAATTAAGACCTCAACAGACAGAAGGAAATTGAATTATGGATAAGGTTTACAAGTTCCAGGGCAAAACTACCCTTGCATTCAGACCGTATTTTCTAATAAATGTTCATGTTTATATCTAATTGTTTCTCTCTGAATGGATTCCTAGCAGGGCAAACGTATTACTAGAATACATATAAATTTAATGTTAAATTTAATATTAATGAAATTAACAGTGCAACATAAGCTTGTTCTTTGTTATTGCTGATGTTTCACTGTTAAGGAAAATATATAAAAAAATGATTTTTAAAATAGTCTCAATGGTTTTTATTAATATTATGCCTTTAAATTAAATATTATTCATTTATTAAAGCAATAAACAAAAGGTAGGATTATTGCATATTTTATATGAAATAAAAATGTATGCGGTCTCATTAGTTCAAACCTTAGTCAACAGAACAAATCATAAAATCTTATTCGCTGGGTGTAATATCATATTCAATGACTGAAATGGAGTTTCTCAATCTGAAAACATTCAATAACCATACAGCAAAGACAATTAACTGCGCGTGCGAAAATCAAATTTACTGGGTGAATATGATTTATGCATGCGCAGTTATGACTAGTGTAGTATCACATTCTCTGACAGACTAATATTCATCGGCCATACAGCATACACAATTAAGAATTGTTGCATTTTGTTCTTTAGGGCATATTTCTCGATTCAAAAATCTATTAACTCTACAAAATTAAAATTCACACCGCAATGATTAGTGCATTAGAAAAAAATTCTGGAAACAAAGTGATCCATCGGAAGCATAAATCACAACAAAATTAAATAAGAATTGAAGACTGGGTTTGATTGAGTCTGTACATGAGGGATAATGAATAAGTGCAACATCCCTCACGCCCCCTAGCAACGGCTTGAGCGGTACTCAATTCTCAGCACTTTATAGTGTTGGCATCAATGATCCCGAAGGACCAGAAAATATAACAAAACTGAAGTGAAGTACGGGGCAACTTTTTACGGCTGCCACACGCCACTTGACACCTGCTGTTGTGAAGTTCAAAATTCTGGAAAGTTTGTTTTTGTATTAGGCTTAACGTTTTTTGTTGTTCTTTCTTTAAATCTTAGGCTGATCATACGATAAAACAATTATCGGCTAATGGTCCATTGAATGTGATGTAATATTCACCGGCAAAATGTTATATTGACATTTAACGGTGAATATCTCATCATATTCAATAGCTCATTAGTCTATAAATGTATAGAAGTGCACACAGACAAGACATCTTATGCTACATTTTTAAGCCGGTGGTTCTTTCAGTTCTCTAACTTATGACCATTTTTTTCCCGAAAAATTTAAACATGATGTGAGAATGTTAAATAAGAAACAAAATACATATTAAAGTATAAATTGACTATTTTCCAACCTTAAGTTCATATTTCTGAGGTAACACTAGTTAGGTTCGTGAGACCAATTTATAATTGCACTGGACAATGATTTATAAAACTATTTTGAAGATCATGCACAACACATAACATGTTTAATATGAAAATATGTTATACAGTGTACTTAATAGTTTGTACATAATAATGTAGCCTTGGCCTTGCTTATTGGGACCGTAGTATTATTATATGAATACCGTACCTTTTGGAAATCACATGTTTGCTACATGTACTTGTATACGTCAACATAAATATCTGATCAGTTTAAGTACATTTAAAAATTCATATTACATTGAATGATATCAGTCTAGGCTTGATAAGAGTTTATGCGTTACGGCATTATGCCTTCACGTGCTTGATTACTGTACTTTCATGGATTTAGCAAACAATTAAATTTGATAATTAAAACAAAGTGAAACAGCCTGTGACATGTATTTGCAGATAAATATTTGTTTTAAATTCGAATACTAATATATCAATACTACAAATATTTAAGCAAAATGTAAGAATACATGTCTCAAGGTCGAGATGGCATCATTGAACAAAACAAAATAATGAAAACTATATTTTGCTGTAATCTTCAGTTCCAAAAGTGAAAATGTATAAGCCTAAATTAACGAGTGAAAATTTCTGATGTCGCATATCCTACAAACAAACAGTCAACTATATATTTTAACCGTTTCAATAACTATAATTAGCTTTAAATATGTTTAACATGTATCGTTATGACACATTTTTATTTGTCATCCTCAAAACACTTGATAACAGTTATGAATTAATAAAATGTGTTCAGGTGTGCTATATATTATGATCAGAATCATAAAATATCGTTGCTTACCCTCTTAAAAGTTGGTTATAAAAATGATATATTGATATGTTTTTGTCATCCGAGATTTAAAGTTAGTCCTTGTTGAAGGGTATGGCCTAGTAAATAATATTTTAAGTTAAAACAGATAAACGACTTTTCACTCACATTTTCTTACAAGGGCGTTATCGGAATGGCATGACAGAAACATACATTTATATATTTAGATTGAATTCAATGAAATGGTTTAGAAATGAGTCTTTTTTTGGGGTAATGTAATCACTATTGTCAGTAGGGCACCATGCTGCAACTAAGTTTCAAGAAAGATTCACGTAACAGGTAGCCTAAAAACTGTGGTCAGCGCGTCTTCATAAAAGGTCTTCTTAATTCCATCGGTATTTAAACTAGCAAACATACTGTGAAACTACTGCTTTGAGCGTTGGCCTGTTAACTCTTAAACAGGTGTTACATAAGTTCGCTTGGGCCCAGCTTGTGGCGAAACAAATTATATGGTAATGTAAGGGAGAAAATTTAAAATTTAAACTATAACTAAAGAAATAGGCAAATATATCAATCAATATTCATCAATCAGAATATAAATCGACAGATTTGTACATTTTTATGATAACGTGATTTATTAAGAATTTTCTACATCAATATACAATGCAATACAATAAATTGTGCACCACAGTTTAACAAACCAATACACTAATCACAATGCTCACAGTTTCAGTTCACTTACGGCTTCACTAAGTTAACACTCTTAAACAATCAAATAATCTTTAATTCCAGAACATACATGTACGTGCAAATATAATCACTGATCAATTATAAATGACACTGGCCGGTTATAACGAAACCAATACATGTATTTGTCTCATTTACTGCTGATTACTCAATAAAATGTCCGATACCAATTATACCAATTTGTATTTGCATGAAAAAATCAGGTATTTAAGTTTTACTATAAATCACTGTCATTCAAATTAATCAGAGGTTGAAATTATAAAGATTGAAATCATCACCACTTCGTTAAATGTGTACAGGTTAACGCATGAAATTCCTTTTTTAGGTAGAGCAAAATCATATTAACGTATGTTAATAAATAAGCTTGATATTCTGTTAAACGTCCAATTTCAACACAATACAGAAATAACTACTGGAAATGTTAAGTCATTATTACACACTATACTGTTTTCACATGCACAAACAAACGTGCACGACATCGTGTAATATCGATATTTCGAATTACAAATCGCTTTATTTTTCAAAAAGAGCACTTGGTCATCTCAAAAACCTCTTCATAACCATGATTTAAGTCAACAAACTTTCTCTTACCCACTTGCTAAGCCTAACTTGATAATGTCTTCATCGTTAGAATCTGCAATCAACTCAATGCATTTTTCCATATGCATAATTGAAGGTGTGCTAGTTTACTTTATAAAGAATTTATAGGTGGCAATTGTGATTACTCCAAACAATACAAGTGCAGTAAAATCGGGTCTTAATTAACATTGACTGTTCAATAGATGTCGATAACAGCACACTCCGGAACAGGTGATTTCATAATAAATTGTTCAAACCGATTTTTTTGTAAGAAAAAACAGTCATATATCAGTGTCAACAAATATCATTTAAATGTCTTGTTTGATGTTTCATTGGCAATATAAAACATCTTTTATCTGCCTCTTCGTGTGATGTCTCAAATCATATGGAAGGATTTTAACATATCGTGTGACTTTGATAGGTGTTTCATTTTTTTCAGTCACATGTTTTTCTTTGAGGTCGTGCATTCTCAAACAAGCCTGTTCTTAACGGTTTTGTCATTAAATATTTAAGATATAAACAGTCTTTTGCTAATAAGAAGTTCCCTTCTGGAGGTAGATATATCATGACAGACAGCCAATGTATGTGCATGTAAGCGGTCTCGTTATTTTCGGTGGCGAAATTTTGTGCTAAATATTTGTCAAATGGTTTAAAGTAGAACCAATCGCATGTCGACCTCTCAAAAAATATATAAAGACTGACTCTAGAAGGAGATATTTGTTAGGGTACAGTTGAGAATTCGTGTATATCATGTAATAATGTACATATTTATTTAATATGCTAAGACTTTTTACTTAAAACATGCAAAACACATAACGCCAAAATGATTTCAATGTAATTTTATTTCTAATAATTGGCCTTAAACTATAACATTCATTTTTCAGAAAATTAACTTTTAAGCTGTAACATCTATTTAGCATTACTCTTCAAGGAAGACTTTCTAGCGCTTAATTGTCCGAGAGGTTTATGACCCTCGTATAAGCGCACACGACAGTGTATGATTTAAACAAATATAGACAAGTATATATTAGAAAGAACTTATATATTAATAGCTGTCAAATTATAAAAACATATGTTTACGCTTCAATATAAAATTATCAAATAAATTGTTGAAATTTAATAATGTTTGTCGATTGCTTTTGCAGACAAAGACTAGGGAAGATATTTCACTTTGATAATCATTGATATCACAATAGTTATTCTTTGCTTTACATATTCCGGCCTTAGTTTCTTACAGTTGACTGCATATGCATTTTGCACTTAAGATATATTGACACTGTTAAAAGAGAATTATTGTATGCATATCAATCTGGTTGTTACCTAAGTTCTACCCATGTTGGACATTTTATCTGAAATCAGGGTGCCCGATGAGTCGCATGCTATACATAAGCGTCATTGTAACGCATTTAATGTATGAACCACGTTAAATGGTGTCATATCGGCGTATTTTAGAATGCAACTACTTGCTTGAAATGAAATTATACGAATAAAGATGAAATGATTTAATTTACATGAACAATAGTTTTATTGAAGTAATTCATTTCAAATCTTGTAAAATATGGTAAAATGTGCAAGAAAGATATCTGACATGTGTTTGCGGTTCAGATTGGAGTATCCGTTCCTTGGGTTCCCGCTAATGGGCGGCAACTCGGTTTTTCAGTGGCACTTTTTATTCATATTGTAACCACGTATATTGTGTAGAATTTTAAGGTAGACCATGGGTAATGCATTACCTCTACTCTGAAAAGTATTCAAATAGGCTACATGAAATGTAGGAGTGTGGGTTCAAACCCCAGAGGGGGCAACATTTTTTCACTCTTTTTTTCTTTCTAACATTATTTATGTTTCTCGCAGATCCCTAATTGAAGAAAAAGTGTTTGATTTTAATTATATAATTATTGTAGGTATTTATTTGCTAAATTATCCCAAATTTAAAAACAAATATGATATCAGATATTTTCCAAGTTTAATAAAATATATAATGAAAGTATTTCATGTTTCGCATTTTTAACCAATATACTTCATTCAAATAAGGCAAACTATGAAACAGCCCCTCATTGTGGTAACGTTTTAAAGATATTTTTTAAAAGGACTTTTATTTAGAGAAATTATAAAATAAGTTTTTATACAATGAGCAATAAGAAAACATTTTTATAATGATGATATCATAGATTATTTAGAGTTTCCTCATTTCTGAAAAACAACCCTCGAATAGCAAAGTTTGAGTTCAGAAATATATCAATAACTCATAAACAACACGGTAAATGTTATTTCAATTTTGCATACAGGTGACCTTTAAGACACATAACAGTCCTTTGTTATCAATTTTACAGTTCCTTATAGTGCCAATTACCCATGGTCTATCTTAAACATCTCTACATTTTGTAAAGTCAAAACATGTTTATTTTATATTTACAAAGATATTTTATAGCAATTGCCAATATTTTTTCTATTATCAATCTGAGTATAGTATATCTTTAAATGCACACACACACACACCCACACCACACTCCCCACACACACGAACAGACGTTAAACTATACAATCATAAAGATTTCAAGGCAAGCAAAACGAGTTTACACTGTTGAGCTCTATGCTGTGAGGGAAATAAAGTTTATTTTAAGAACCGAGCATTCCATTTGTCAACCTTAAAAATCGTAATACGGATATAGATAAAATATACTTTATCATGTTTATGATTTAACCGATCAGATTCCGATCCGGGGGACAGTTTCATAAAATACGGTGATTATACTAGTTTGAATATAAATCGTAAAGAATATATGTATAGTCTATGCCACTGGGGTAGA
This sequence comes from Ruditapes philippinarum, assembly GCF_026571515.1. Classification (NCBI taxonomy): domain Eukaryota; kingdom Metazoa; phylum Mollusca; class Bivalvia; order Venerida; family Veneridae; genus Ruditapes; species Ruditapes philippinarum. The sequence goes on from NW_026865128.1 coordinate 18,634, forward strand.
AATAACCCTGTTCTACTGGTTACTTAATTTAAATGAATTCATATAGGAAATAACACTGAAGTGTCCATGAATGAACTACAATGCTTGGAGCTTATATTTAGCATGTAACATTGCCTTGTAGACCTCTATATATATCTTATATAAATCTTGCTCCGACGTCAATCTTGCCCTGCCCTGTGGTCACTTAGTTTATATAGACTTATATGCAAAGAAATATAGGCATAGATATTTGACTTGCCGGTCCGATCCTTTAGGTCGCTTATTTTATCCAGACTTATATCGTAAACATGTCTGAAGATCCCCTCCCTAATTAAGTAAATTGACCAGATCATAAAATAGAAAATAATTAAATATTTGGTCTATTGCATCGACTTGAGGTTCTGTACTCAAGATATATAAATCATGCCCCAGAAATTAAAATTTTGGAAATTAATAATTTTGGCGTGGAGGTGTCAACCTATTCGAAGCTGCTAATTGATTCCATAGGTATGCTAAGGATGTTACTTAATTCGAAAATGTGTTACCTTTTTTATGTTTTGTATTAAATCAACGGTTATGAAAGAAGGGAGTAAGCAGTGAGCAACTTAATTATAATGTTTGCGTATCTCAAACGGAAGCCATTTTAGAAAAGATTATTATATCGTTGTTTCAGTCTGAGTCCGAATAATAAAAGTTTTTAAGGAGGTATGATTTGAATATCTTAAGATTTCTATGCTATTCTATTAAGGATGAGACTTTTAAAACAAATCGTTCAGCTTTTTTACTGAGCCTTAGAGGGATGTACACAATGTAAACATATGATTGGAAATCCTCTCTTTTATTTCAGATAGAGTTATGCTTTGAATAATCATTGTAATAATGGTAATAAACCTCTTCAAAAGCCAAGTAATGATAAGAAAATGTTCAATTTATTACACTCACCTTTCCAGCAGAATCAAAATTAGTGAAAACTGAACATAAATTTCATTTGTTTTACATTTATATGCAAAATAAAGGCTTTTTTGCACAATGGAAGCGAGTTGATCATATGAAATTCCTTTTTATATTTTACTTTGTAGTTTTAAGTCAGTCTGTTATTCATATATAAGTAACATTCATTCATCTTATATTCATTTCAGATTGTGTAGAATAAGTTGGGCCCTTTTATGAGCGAACCAGTGAACACATCTATAGTCACAAACTATACACAATTGTTGTTCATTTGACCGTTAAAGAGAATACACCACATGCATTTACAAACTATATCATAATAAAAAGTTAATTCTACTGTCTTATTTTATTGAGTATAGAAATAAATTGTATACTTTTAAAAACAATGACACATATTCTTTATTAAACGTAGTATCATCTATACATATAAAACATAGATAAATATACAGAGGGAACAATACACGTCATGTCCCAGTTCTTTTATTTTCACAGACTTTAAATGACAAGTTTGCGCGTTTGTTTATACCAAAATGCTATTATGTGCGTGAGGCATTTAACTTCGTAATTAAATAACTTAAATATTAGCAGCATTAAATATCAAGTTTAATTCATTCACCTTTTTATGCTTACCAAATCCTTGTCATGTAAGTCCCCAAACAGACCTTTTGCTTGATAACTGTCACAGTTTTTGGCATGTCTCTCCCTTTCCTTTTGCTGCCTTTGTCATCTTCCATGTTTTGGCTGCGTTCTGTTTATGTCACCTTTCCCTATTGACATTCTTCTCACTTATAGAGTCATCATCGCGCCTTGATGAAAAATAATTTCAGCTGTGAGCACTTAAAAAATCAAGAAATCCTTCCATGCTTTTTTTTATTGCCCCCACTTTAGTGGCGGGCATTAAGATTAACCCTTGTCCGTCCGTCCGTCCGTCCTTCCGTCCGTCCGTTCGGCCGTTCACATTTGTGTCGCCTGTAACTCAAAACGTTTAATAGAAAATAGTTTGTTCCCCCAGAAGGAAATTAATTAGCGCATATGGCTGTTACCGTATAAGTACTTTTTTCTGCGAGAAATTTATTTCTGCTATTTCTGCGGTTTATAACGACACCGCAGATTTTAAAACCGCAGAAAATTAAGCCTTTCGCTATGTCTACATGTATGTCGGAAAATGTCAACTACCTGTATTGTATAATTACATTACCATGTACCGTTATCAGCTTTTGTAGATGGGAATATTTTTTTCTTTATGTATCCGTCATAAATAAAATATAAGAAAAAAGTAACTTTACTTGTTCTTTTTGTTTAAAAAATATCATGTTTGTATGATTTTCGCTCACCCTAAGCTTGATTTATTTTAAAAATAAAACTATTATAGTTTGACGGGTGCAATAAACATACCCTTTTGTATTTGTACAATATATTGTGTCTACGTCCGATATTACCATTGTTTATTTTGTACGCTTCATATTTATACACATGCAGTATTACAGTTAATTGTTGTCATTGCACGTTGTTGATTTTTGTTTATTAACGTTTTGTTTATTGCGTTCATTGAACGCCCCTTTTCCTTGTTGATCTTGTTTATCATATTTTATATACCGATACATGGTGATCACGATGAACACACATTATAAGTCGTCTGCATGTTTACCGGAAGTAATGTACATGTTACATCAACATATCTTGAAATGTTGTCTGTTTGTATCGGTTAATTTTGTAAAAATAGCTAAATTAAAATGCAGAAATTAAAAACATCAATGCAAGAATGATGACACCGCAGAAATCAGATACGCAGAAATTAAAAAACCCTTATTTTAACCAAAATCGCAGAATTTTAAGCCCGCAGAAATAAGTACTTATACGGTATAACATTATGATTTCAGTTTGATTACAAATATTTGCAGGAAAGTGTAATTTTTTCTCGATCATTTATGAGAATATGTAACAAGTGATTCTGATATTCTGCTATACATTGACATTTCCATGATCTTGACCCACTGACCCCTAACTCCATACAAAAGAAGAAGACTATGCAAGATATATTCCTACTAAATATAAAAGTCATCTGTCCATAAAAAAGTTGAATAAGCAAAATTGAAAAAAGGTGAATCTATGTAAGCTATTTTTCTTTTATATCTTTGAATTTACTTATTTTAGGTGGACTTTTACTTTATATATTGGACATAACTGTCAACAACTACGAGCATCAAATTACTATTTGTTATCATCCTGAGTGCGTAGGATAGACTGATATACCATATCCGTTCTGTGCATTCTTACTATTGTGTTCAAAGTTTTTATCCGAAGATTGACGGAAAGGGCCGCGAAGTTTCAATTTCTGTAATGAATTGTTTTGGACTCCGAAAAAAGAAATATGAGTGATTATTTCGAGACGATAATGTTTCATACATTAACTTTTGCTTGGTTATGAACTTCCCCTGGACGGTTCAGTGTTGGGAGTCTGTTTTATACCGGCTTTGCTTCTTTACCAATGTCTCATATTTACAAGGAACATATCTATAGTGGTCCTTAAAGTTAAGATTGTGTTTGGGGTTACTGGTTTCTAGGTCGATATCAAATTTGGGTCACTTGGGGTAAAAAACTAGGTCATACAGCCCTTATATAGAAAAAACAAATTTATCACTCTGGGGGACATTGTTCCAATCCAAATATCCTGGAAACTTGGACTGAGCCTTAATAATACATAAGGGGCATCATGTCCCTCTTGTTTTTAATTGTAAATTATTATTTGCGTTGACAGCAAAGTTTCACCTTCAACGATTTTGAATGTGACCATAATAACAGATTTATTATCTTTTTAACAACTGATCTCAAATGAACGATATGTGACGCGGATATGGTTTTCTTGTTGCTATACTTTTCTTTAGTGCATCAAGTATTTCATCGAGTATTTTTCTAAAAGTTTTCTTATGGTCATTGTGTTGTATCTTTATTATCTGTATTTGAATTATCATTTCTGTTCTTTAGTTATTGACAATGGACAATTGTAAGAATTTAACCTCGCGTTGATTTATTTTAACACTCTCTCGCCAAATAGGAATATATTTGGGCTAAAAACGTGGTTTGTCGCGTCTATAACCAGGTTTAAACTCACCAGTTTAGATTTTGCTTCTTTTAGCAGCATTAAATATCAAGTTTAATTTATTCACCTTTTTATGCTTAACAAATCCTTGTCATGTAAGTCCCCAAACAGACCTTTTGCTTGATAACTGTCACAGTTTTTGGCATGTCTCTCTCTTTCCTTTTGTCGCCTTTGTCATCTTCCATGTTTTGGCTCGGTACCTATCTGGGTGCCATTCAAGTGTGGTTGGGTTGTGTCGAGGCTGCGTTCTGTTTATGTCACCTTTCCCTATTGACATTCTTCTCACTTATAGTGTCATCATCGCGCCTTGATGAAAAATAATTTCAGCTGTGAGCACTTAAAAAAATCAAGAAATCCTTTCATGCTTTTTTTTGCCCCCATTTTAGTGGCGGGCATTAAGATTAACCCTTGTCCGTCCGTCCGTCCGTCCTTCCGTCCGTCCTTCCGTCCGTCCTTCCGTCCGTCCGTTCGGCCGTTCACATTTGTGTCGCCTGTAACTCAAAACGTATTCGACCTAGAGTCATGAAACTTTACAGGAATGTTGATCAGCATGTGTAGTTGTGCACCTGGGTATTTTTGTCTGGATATTTTTTATTTTAGAGTTATTGCCCTTGACTTAGTAAAATTTTGCAATTTTCAACTTACGAATGTAACTCAAAACGTATTTGACCTAGAGTCATGAAACTTTACAGGAATGTTGATCAGCATGTGTAGTTGTGCACCTGGGTATTTTCGTTTGGATATTTATAGTATTTTTAGAGTTATTGCCCTTTATTTAGTAAAATTTTGCAATTTTCAACTTGTGTCGCATGTAACTCAAAAAGTATTTGACCTAGAGTCATGAAATTTTACAGGAATGTTGATCAGCATGTGTTGTTGTGCACCTGGGTATTTTCGTCTGGATTTATTATTATATTTAGAGTTATTGCCCTTGACTTAGTAAAATTTTGTAATTTTCAACTTGTGTCGCACGTAACTCAAAAAGTATTTGACCTAGAGTCATTAAACCTTATGGGCAGGTTGCTCAGCATATTTAGATTTGCACCTGGGGTTTCGCTTTTGGATTTATCCAGTATTTGTAGAGTTATTTCCCTTGACTTAGTAAAAAGATTGACAGAACAGTGGCGCGGTGGGCGCACCCGTGTCCTATGGACATATTTCTAGTTTCTGCTTTTATTTGGTAGAATTACACCATACATATAATCTTATCCCTTGTAAAGACTTTTAAAGAGTATAAAGTAATAGAAAACTTAAAATTAGTTAAAATACAGTTATCTAAGTACCCTTATTTGTTAAATATGAAGAATATTATTAAGAATTCTAAAACAAAACAAATACATGTGCAAGCTGGCATCGATACTTTGAATCAGTAAAGTAAGGTTCTTTATGTCTTTTCTTCTTTTGCATTTGCTTTACATACTTAACATTAAGCTTAACGTTTAAGCGACGAATAAGTGTTATTTCACAACTAGTCAAATATTACAAAACTAACACCAGTGACTGCAGAGAGAATACACATTTAAACAACTTCTTTTCTTGCTGTGTGCATGTTTCCAATAATGAATCAGTCACGGGAGTGTGTAAGATAAAAGTAAGATATCGCTGCGATTTCAGATGTAATGTTAAGTCATTCGCAGTACTTCGTCAAGAAAAGCCAATTCATTTACTTATATATCAAACTGTTTGCGCCCTTTTAAATGTGTTGAATTGTATCATATTTCTTAGTCTCTCTTGTAGTGAATCTTATGGATAAATAATGTAGTGACAGATTAATGAGCGTGTAAACATATTAAACATTGGCATAATACGTTATCAATCTAAAACTTCATTTGTAGGTACTTTAATTTGTTTCGCCTAATCAGAGACAAGCCACTTATGTATGAAGGGATTTCAAATTCAGTAATTCTCTTTGGGTAGTTAGAGGCTATGATAAGCTTAGTTAAAAACAAAACAAATTTACACTTTCCAAATTCCTGCAAGTGCAACACTAAATTTATGGATATGATTTAGACATTTTGCTTGTAGTATTGCCCTGTGGACTTCAACAAGAACGATATTAATCTAGTCCCTCTAATCAGTATTGTAAAGAGAACACATTTAAAGTATTAATATGTGATACTATAGAGCTTATATAGTTGACATATGACATTGTCAAGTAGACCTATCATTTATAATTCATGCACCTAGAGTAAAAATACCACCACAATGGGTGTTCAATTGATTCTCCCCTAACTGAAAGAATATTTGAGTTCGCTCAAAAGATGTTGTTGCTTTTGAGGTGCCCTTGCTTACTTTAACAAAATTTGGTCCAAGCATATTTCTTGGGTCAAAAATAGCCTTGCCCTTTGGGCAGTTAATTGTATGAAAAAAAAATGTTTTCTCCATTTAAACAAAGGTCAGAGCTAATATATTGTGGGTATTATTGCAAATTCAATAACCCCTACCAAAGGGTTAAATTTTAAAATAATGATTGACCTTTCGCGTAGAGCCCTTTTTTGGGGAAATACCTTTATTTGGCCCCCGCGCCGAAGAGCGACCCCTTTAAAGGGAAAATAAAATCAGATTTTTAAAAAGTGAAATTTGAAAAATTTCTCGGCCCTTTTTCGTGGGGTCTTTAATGTAAAATCATTCGTTTGGTTTTAGTGTGTTTGATTATCAAAAATAAAATGTCGCAATATGTACAATGAAAAAACCCAACGGGAAAAATTTCCCCAAAATCCCAAACTATTAAAACGAAATTTTTTAAACCCGGGTAAATTTGGAATCTCGCCTTTTGGGGAAATTTTTTTTTTTAATTATGTGGGTAATTATGTAATTTTAAAATTTTGGGTTGTTACCTTTTAAAAATATTGATGCCCTTTAAAACACGGGGTAAAAGCCCGAAAATTATTTAAAAGAAGTAGTTTTAGTTTAACGAAACTGTCATTCGTGTCACGCTATGGTTATAAATAACGAACTGGAGAATTTTGCAGGATAATCAGAAACAAAACAGGAAAAAGATAAGTTTGCATTTTTTACGAACTGTTGTATCATAGTATTATCGTTTTAAAATTGTCTTTTCCGTAGGTTTTTTTCGGTTTCTTTTTTACGTTCCTGATTGCACTTATTACATTTTTACCGTGAATATTTAAATAGACTTAGTTCATATCTTTAAATGTCGCTTTTATTTTGACGTTGTGCGACAGTTAACAGGTCTAGAAGTAGTATACTATAAAACCTATTTGCTGTTCAAGTCTCTTTAGCTAAAATCGACCCTGATTTCCCGGATTTTTACT
>NW_026865129.1:0-27963 GCF_026571515.1 Ruditapes philippinarum
TTTTTGTGATTAAGACTGCCCAGATCAAAGTACCCACTTAAAACCACTGGGTAAGGATTTACAGTTTAAATTTTTAGAAATCTTATATGGCAGTGTTGTCCCCCACTATTATGGGGATAATGGCAGGAGTCCCTTGAAGCGGGGGAAATTGAGGTCATGGAGGGGGAAAAGGGGAAAGTTAAAAACTGAGAAAACAATCCATTTTTTTGTCAAACTGTGTTAAAAAATACCACTTTCTTATGTCCACCTCTATCTCAATATTATCAACTTTGTAGGGGATTTTTTTTTTCAGAAATAGGGGAAAAAAATATACTTTCTGGGGAGGGGAAATTAACCCTAAAAAATGACTGTCGACAAACATGTACATCTTATAGGCACAGTCTTTGCACAATTATATGTGTTTACACTTTTAAATATGTCACATAAGTGGGCACTTATATTATTATAGGTCAAACACTTTATTTTAACTGTAACCATAATGCATTGTGATTTAGAATCCAATAGTCCTCAAGATGAAGAGCTTGTGGTGAAATATACTTTATATTAATTATGCATTCATATTGATCATTTTAAGATGAAACACACTTAAAAGTAAACGAGGCCTTCTACAGCTTTGGGCTTCCATAAGTTTACTACAAACCAATAAAATACACTTGGTGGCAAAATACTGACACAACAATTACATATAAAGTACAAGATGAAGTATTTTATATACAAACTGATTGCATTTATAGACACATTATATTTATTATGTTTGTCTTTACATATTTTTTGTTGTTTTGCTTGGGTTTTACATCACACAAAGACAGTATACATTTGTACATATAGTTTGTAGTTCATATGGCTACTTTCTAGTTTTACTGATGGAGCTAGGAAGACCTCAAGTGGCCCCCATATAAGCATTATTTCAGGCACAAGGGGCACCCAAGTATAACCACTAATGTTCCCTAAGCTAGCTGGGTAGCCTTCCATAAATGAAAGAATCCGAAAACACTGGTGTACATAAAATTTTGTAGCTCGAACATAAAGCGTCAAACCTACAGCAGTGAGAGTCAAGCAACCTTAACCACTCGGACACAGAGTCCCGTTGTATCTACAAATATTTGCCCATCGGACATAATTACACCTATCCCATGTATTAGTTCACACAAATTTGTTGATTGTGCAGAAAATTCTAACAAGTTTACTGAAATACTCTCTTATCCATATGTTACATATCAGAGAGGTTACGATCGTTGACTTCAAATCGCTTGCTCCACACCGCTGCGAGTTCAAATCCCGACAGGGACTTTGGATTCTTTCATGTGATGAAGCTATCCAGCTAGCTTATAGAATGTCGATGGTTCTTCTCAGGTGCCCGTTCGCGTCTGAAATAATGCACGGAAGGGCACCTGAGGTCAATTAAGGTCAATTAAGAGGCTATGAATGTTTTAATAACAAAATACCAGAAGAAACTTTCATATATATCATTCTACATTTATAATATACTGTAACAGTAAGGATTTTGGGAACATGACCCATACCCATGGAATTGGGAATTTCAGCAGTGTTTTGTTAAAAATTGAGAAAAAATGCATGACTGAAATTTTACAGTGATTAAATGTATGCAAACAATTACTGTCTAGGAAGGCATCTTCAAACATTTAAGCACTATTACAGTGAAGGAGCCCTTATTTTCAAAGATTTTAGAATTTTTATTTTCTAACTTTCAATTGGGATTTTTTTCCTATGGATTGGGAAAATAATAATATACTATTTTCAATTGGGAATAAGACCCAATAACGACTATAAAATAAGCCAAAAAAAAAAATCCCTGCAGTTATAAACAAATAATTATCTAAATTTTTATATTATTCTCCCAGCTTCGTATAAAAGTTATAAATACAAGTGTATCTGATTTTGTTCACAAGCTATAAAAATCTAAATCTATATACAAAAAAAAACACAACCTGCTGTACATACAAAAAAAACATAAATTTGTAAACAGATGTCAAAAAAAAAAAACACAACCAAATAACTAAATATAAAACTAGTAAAAAAATTTGGTACAGTACCTTGTCTGGGACAAGTTGTCCCTCAATTCCACGAGAAAAAGTTCATTTAGAAAATTTTATTTAATAAATAAAAAAAACTTTCCTTAATCTCACGACTCCTGGAGAGGCTTAGAGTATTTTGGCTAGTGTATTTTTTGAATACTTGTCTGCCTATTTTAGCTACCGTCTGACTCATACAGGTAACACATATATACTTATATATATATACAACATAGAGAGAGCTAGCACGCATATACTATACTGCTACTGGGATAAAATATTTAGACTTACTGTGCACAAATATTCCAGATATTTGATAGACTTGCTACACATTTTTTACCATTGGTAGCTGAATTTTTGTTTAGTTATTAGTACGATTACAAGAATATAATATGTAATGTAATATATTTTCATGCACAACTACTTGGCTATACTGAAAACAAGAGGGCCATTATGGCCCTGAATCGCTCACCAGAAACAACTGTTTTTCAGTGCTAGAAATAATTTTTCAAATGAACTTGCCAGCTCAACTTCAACTTGCCCCTCTAGTAGTAGTTATATAGTTTCCCAAACACTGATTGTTGTTGCTTTTTTCATAATAAAAAATGGAACCCTTCACAAAAGGCCCAAGTTCATTGTTAATGTACATCTGGCAAGTAAAGCATTTCAAACAAGTCATTTAGAAAAGCTTTTAAAAGGTTTTCCTATTTTTGGCTCTCGAGGCCCCTAAAAGGAAAAAACTTGAAAAAAAAGTTTGGTGATAATCCATTTATCAGTTCAGTAGATGATGTTTACAGATTTTTTTCTATTTTCAGATCTAGCGGCCCCTAAAAGGGGCCAATAAAAATAATTTTAGCTTGACCTTGAAGGTGCAGACAAGAGTCTTCATTACAATGTGGTGAAAACATTATTTATGCCAAATATTGTAATAATCTATCTCATAATGACAGTTTTAAGTCGGACACAATTTGAATTCCAAGAATGCACTTTAATTACGACTTGAGCTAACTTTGGTCTTGCATGTGACACTGTCTGACTGTATTGAAGACATGTGCCAAATATTTCAACAATCCATCAAGAAACAGCTGTGATAGGCTGGACAGGGTTTCACCTCAGATGTACAAGTATAACCTTGAAGCTGCAGACATTGGCCTTGCACACAATGCATCATCTACTGATAGAGGTATTATGTACCAATTTTATTTTGAAATCGCATCATGCATTCAGGGCTTCCATTAAGTGTCGGTCGAAATTTGGAATTCAGAGACTGCAAAATCTAAGACATTGGAAGTCACATTATATAGGTAAAGAAAGAAAAGCATTAAATTTTGGAAGTCACAAGCCAAAATCAAGGAGTAAATGACTCGCAAACTTCCATTAATAATGGAAGCCCTGCTGTATTCAAATGTAACAGACAAATTTGAAAATAAATCCTAGGACTATATGACAAAATGCTGAATTTAAGTCCTTGCTGTAACCTTGACCTGTTTGCTAGGCAATTAGGTCTTGGAAGCGACACATTATCTCCTTTTAGTGATGCCAATTTGTTTTAAAATACTATCATAGATGCATAAGTAATATTGCCTGGAAAGAAACTCAAACTGCAGAATAGATGTATATATGCGAAAATGCCCTAAGTTCAATCCCCTGCTGTGACAATGACCTTTGATCTACAGACCAGAGTCCTGCATAAAACAACCTATGGGGATAATGCATACATATTATACATGTATATCACATCATGCATTCATGAATGCAGAAGTTATGGACCAGACATGAACTATAGTCTATATATACTTTTTTCTCCAACACACACTTAACAGATCTGCACTTGGACAAAGATAATACTATATGCGTAAAAAATCAAAAGTATTGGATTTCTATGCATTAAACCACATCATTATTCCTGATCAATACAATTGCATCAGTCTGCAATAATAAATAATGACAAATACTTGTGTCTTCGCTAATGGGTTCCCAGTTGTACATGTATCTATAAATAGACACAAGCAAAACTAAAATTAAACTACAATTTACAATTTTAATAACAAAGATAGAGATCTATGATCCTGAAAAAAACTGTTAAGGCAAATGATAATCTACCTCCTTGTTGCCTTGGAAACACTTGATGCACAAATTTGCCATTTTTAAGTAACAAACAGTACAATTGTTTATCCACAAAGGCACAGAGATCAGTTGTCCTAAACAGTATCTATTCACATTCTACACACATCTTCATATCTAAAATATGGTAAACAAAATCAACAAGGGAAAGTGGCATTCAATGAACACAAACCCCCAAACGACCCAGCAACAAGGAAAACTGATGTTTTCTATCTTAATAATGTAAACTATAGACAGAAAGCTTAAGGGTTTGAGCTGTGTTGCCACGGCCCACAGATTCTATGGATGCATTAGCCTCAAACTTGCAAAATTTTGCAAAATTATTACTAAATATTCAAAGTCGTACTAATAGCAATGCTTTATGAGATGAAACTGAAAAAGTACTTTCAAACATCAATTGATGCGAACTACCGCAATTTAAAAGATCGCAGACCAATCTTGATTACTAAAGTGTGATAATCTCAACCCATTTGGCATTGTATTGAATTATTTTAATTGCTTTATGGCCATTGTTTACCAATTTAACTAATATTACACAGTGTAAACTTATGCCATGTTTATTGATTAAAAGTCTACTTTCAGATGCTGATCCAGGTGCGTTACCTGTTGAATAATTTGAATGGCTGAAACTGCTTAGTTTATACGTTTGATGGTCTTGGAAGCTATGAAGTTATTGAAACACTCTTGAATCAGTTCCTGGAACCAACAAGTAGGCAGTGCTTAGCAATGAATGTAAAGTTTCTTGATCCCAAAAACATAGGCCTGGCACTGACGAGTTAACCACTTGACCATGCTTTAACCTTGATAATCATTTCTGTCTACTGTACCTGTAGGCCGAGCTCCGTTGTTTCTAAATTCTTTTTAAATCAATTATTGATCGACAGACAGTAAGATGTTCATTCAATTTCACCTGTGGATGATTCTTGTGTTGTCAAATATTACAAAAGTTAATTTTACACTATTGACAATTGCAAGGCAATCTTCCAGATGAGATGGACCAATAAGTTGTATTGAGCCCGATATATTTTCCTACGTATACAGTAATAATACAGTATATATCAATTTAAGACTAAGGAAATTAACCTTAGATATACTGCTGCTTAAGACTCTGTGATCTATTCCAGGATGTAGGCGATAGGTTATCGAGGAAAGATGTTGCTATCGTCATATCGAGCTGTGTAGGTCTTGTTAAATAGGCTATGAAATATCAGATTATAAAATCGGTCGGTCTTGCAGTCGAAATATTGAGACTAATATCTATCTATCTATCTCTGGATACTGCCAACCCCTCTTACGAGTGTTACAGGCAGGTATACATTGTATACATTTAAGAAACAGCTTTAGGATACAAGGGAATCCGGGAACCAGTCCCTAGCTCTTATTGAATAGACCCCTTGGTTCTTTTACATGCCCAGTGTATAGCACTGATACATGCGAGGATTACCTGGATTTCTTACCAGTACACCTCTATGTAGGTGGGAAACACTGAAAGTGTCTCTGAAAAATCCCAAGGGTGTAACCCAGGATCGAACCCGGGACCTCAGGAGTGATAGTCAGTGGTTAAACCAAAATATAAAAATTTTCATTGAAATAAATGATCGATTCACATTTTATACCAATTAGACTGAAATGCACAATATTACAGATGCTGTAAGAACAATAATAATTTTGTAATATCTATAAATGAAAATGTAAGTGATTGTCAGGTCGTTGCTGTTAGTTTTACTGTAGTCCTAATTATAAGACCTATACGTAACCTATTTCATATTTATCATTCATTAATCTGATATTTTACATTTTTCATTTTCCATGTTACGTTAGGTCTTAACAGATCTTTGCAAAATCGTGTAGCAAAAAAATTGACATTAGACATCGATTTAGATCTAATGAATTTAAACAATTAAAACAGCGTGTATTTACATTAATTTTGACCTTTTTATGAACAAAACTAAAAAATAAATACCTTTAAACAAAATAATTGAACTGTCACAACCGAAAAGTCATGATTAAATCCTCTCATTTAATTAAATTCTTTGTACAGCTGGTATACAAATGGCCGCCATACAGTGCGCGAAATCTGATTGGCTAATTCAAATGCAAGCGTTTAAATGAGTCCAGAAGCTCCTAACGGAATAATTTTTCAACGAAATAATTGCCCATGCACCGTCAGTGTGTTCAAATATATTTTTCCGTTCAAAAAATTGGAATCAATCTGTAAAACGCTTTACTTAACCAGTATGGCCGATGAGCGAAATAGACTGATATTTATATTTTATTTTTAATTGATAAGTACATTGTTTGAAAGTTTTTGTTAATGATAGACCATGCAATTGAAAGAACAGAAGATAAGCTTTTGAATAAAGCTTGAAAGGCAAGTCAACAGACATTTTTTTAATTTTTCAAAATGCTACGCGTTTTTGAGCAATAACTATTAGACGTAAAGGCTTGACCAACATAAAACTATAACAAGCCTGTAACGTCTAATCTATTGGACTAGTTTTACTGACACTGTATAAAATTTTGGATAGGTCATGCGTAGAAACAAGGAAACCAATGGCCAAAATATTCCGATTAAATGGATCTATAAAGATGAGTCTAACTTACCACAATTATTAAAAAAGCTTCCTTGTCGTAAGGATTATGTTATTCCTTTGTTTTCGATTCCAAAACAGAAAATGTGTAATTTATTGTCAATATTGGACAATGCACGTAGCTATCCGCATTGCTGTGTTTGTTTTAGTTAAACATTATTTTACAATTAGTTTGTAAGAAAGTTAATCGAGTATTTTAAGTAGTTTTTCAGTCTTCATAAAGTCCCAGGAGTTTTTTTTTTTGGGGTTTTTTTACAAAATTTCCCACATGGGGGTTTCCCCCGTTTCAAATTAAATTTTTATATGGGGGCCAAACCAAAAAATATTTAATAAAAAATTGTTTGAAATTTTTCCCGTTTTTTTTCCCTTGTAAAATTTTAAATTCCCTTTAAAAAAATTTTTTTTTCCCTTTTTTTAAATTTTGGGGGTTTAAAACATGTTTGCATTTTTCCGGTTTTTAAAACCCCCATTTCCCCCAAAATTTTTTTTGGGCCCAAATTGGGCCTAAAACTTGTTTTAAAGTCCTTTTTGTTTAAAAAAATTTTGGGGGGAGTCTTTTTCCCCTTAAAAATTTTTTTTTTGTAGCAGAACCCCCCCAATCGTTTTTCCGGGGAATTTAAATTTTTTTGTTTTGGGCGAAATATTGTCCCGGGAAATTTTCCCTTTATTTTTAAACCAAGGGGAAAAATAATTCGCCCTAACCAAACCCTAAACCTTTTTCGGACCCCCGGATTTTTTCTTTATGAAATGCTAAGGAAATTTTTCCCACCCCTTCATTTAAAAAAACCCCCCCCAAAAAGTGGGTTTTCTGTGTTTAAAGGGAAAAAGGGGCTATTTCCAAAAAAAAAGATTGGGTTTTTAGATATTCCATATTTTTTCCCCAAATTTTTCTTTTCAATTTTTCATTTAGGTTAAATTTTGGGACGGGGTTTTTTGGAAAAACAAGAATTTTGGGAAAATTTTTTCTGTTTGTTTTGTTTTATCTATAGATTTTGGCCCAAACATGGAAAGGGCGGGAAACCCCAAACCTTTTTGTTTCCCAAAATTTTGATGTTTTTTTAAAAAGGGGGGGGGTTGACGGGTTATTCCCAAAAAAAACCGTTTTGTTTCCCAATGTTTTCATGAGGTTTGGGGAAAAATTTAAAATGTTTTTTAAAAACCCAATTTTTAAAATTAAAAAGCCCTGTTTAAACGGGGGCCCCCCAGGTCTGTTTGTTTAACCTTTGGAATGGAAAACTTTTCGATTTTTTTTTTTGGGGAAAAATGGGGGCCCAAAAGTTCGGGATTCTTCCCCCGGGGCTTTTTTGGGAATTTAATCCGCCAAATTTAATTGAAATGGTTTAAAAAAAGTGGGGGTTTGGAATTTCTTAATTTTTTCATTTTAAAAGGGTTTTTGGGGTATTCTAGGGGGGATGTTATAAGGGCCCCCCTTTTCTTTTACTTTGGAAAATTGGGGCATTTTTTTTGGGGGTGTTTTCAACACCTTTTTTAGTAATTTAAAATTTTTTCTGGTTTTTAAATAAAAGGGGTTTTGGGGGTTTTCGGAAAAAGGGAAATGTAAATTTTGGGTTTCTGTAAAAAAAAACTAAATAAATTTTGGGGATTTTTTGTGTTTCGGGGTTTATTTTATGTCTGGTTTTAAAACGGATTTTAAACCCTTTTTTCCCGGGGCCTTTTTTAAAGGGGGGTTAAAACCTTGCGAGGTTCTTTTTTTTGGGGCCCACTTATATTTTTTCCCCAAAAAGGGGGTTTTAGTCCTGTTTTGGGTGTCCACCCCAAAAAAGTTTGTTTTAAAAAAAAACCTGTGTTTCTGAAATTTTAATTTGTTTTTTTATAAAAATTTTTTAGGAAAAACTTCCCAAACTTTTTTAAAATTTTGGGAAAATTTCCCCGTTTTTTTTAAAAAACAAAAAACATGTGTTTTCCCGGGGGGCCTTTTTTTTAAACAAGGGGCGCCCAAATATTATTATTTTTTCCCCAAAAGGGAGGGCCCCCTTTTTCCCCCCTTTTACATTTTCCAGGAAAAGTTTTTTCAAGAAAGTAATTTTTTATAAAAAATTTTTAAAAAAATATTCCCCCGGGGTTTTTTTCTTTCTGATCCTTTTTTTTTTTGGTACCATTTTTAAAAATTTTTTTTATTTGGAAAAAAATTTAAAAAAAGGGAACCCTTCCCTTTATTTGAGGGTTTTAGGTTTAAAACCTTTTTGAGTATTTAAAAAAATTTACGTTTTGGGGGAAAAAAGACTTTTTTAGGGAAAAATAACCAAAACTGAATGTTTCCCCTTTAAAGGGCCCTTTTTTGGTCCACTAAAATGATCTGGAGATTTGGGAAAATTTTCTTAAAATTTACCCCGGTTAAAAAATTTTACCCCAATTTAAGGGGCAAAGGGGTTACTTTCCCCTAGTTGGGGAAAAAAACAAAATTTTTGCACTTTGCCTCTTTTTTAAAAGGTTTTATGGGGAATTTAATTTTGGGCCCTTTACAGTCTTTTATAAAAAATGGGGGTTTTAGTATCCCTTTTTTTTTTTTAGAAATTCCCCGGGTTTAATTTTTTCGGTTTTGAAGTTCCCCCCCCAAAAAATTTTGGAAAAACTGGGGTGATTTGGATTTCCAAAAAAATTTTAAAAAATTTTTCTAAATTTTTCCTTTTTTAAAAAAATTAATATATTCCAAAAAGGGGGGATTTTAGGGGGGGGTTCTGACCCCGCCCAGGGGTATATGTTTTTTAGGTTTGGGGCCCTTGGGGGGGAAAAATTTTTTCCCCCCAAAACGGGATTTCCCCGGAACCGGTTTTTTTCCCCCTTATTTCCCCAAAGGGGGCCCGGAAAATTTAAAGGTTTGGGGTTTGAAAGAAGGGGAAAAATTTGGGTTTTTTCCCTTTTCCCTTTAAAACTTTTTCCTATTTGTTTTCCGGTAAACATTATATCCTAAATTTTTTTTAAAGGGATAAAAATTTTATTAGGGGCATTATGCTAAGGGGTTTATTTTTGTTTTTTTTTTTTAAAAAAAGCCCCCCCCTTAAAAAACAATTTGGGTAGTTCTGCCTTTTTGGGGAAAGGCCCTTTTATTTTTTCCTTTTCTTCCCCTTTTAATTTCTGGTTTTTGTTTTAATTTTAAAATTTTAAAATTTTTTTTTTTCCATTTTTTTTTTAAATTTTTTTTTTTTTTCCAAAAAGTTTTTTTTTTAAAAAATCTGTTTTTTTCCGTAAGGGGGCTTTAAAATTTTGGGTTTTTCCCAAATTTTTAAAGGGTGGGTGAAAAAGCTTGGAAAAAAGGGTTTTTTGGGTGTGTTGGTTTTGGGCGTTTTTCATTTTAAGGACAAAAATTTATTTTTAAAAGTTTGTAGTTTGGATGGGGCCGGGGGATAAATTTCCCCGGGCCTCAAGGGCCCCCCCATTTTCCCCCCACATTGGGTTGGGGTTTTCCAAAAAATTTGCCCCTTTTTAAAACCAAAATTTTTGGGGTTTGTTGAAATTTTTTTTCCCGCACCAAAATTTCCAAAAACGGGGGGCCCCCAGGGGGAGTTTTGGCCCCAAAACCAAATTTTTTTTTTCCAATTTTTCTGGGTTTGCAAATTTTAATTTGTTTTGGGCATTTAAAAAAAGGAAAGCCGGGGAACGTGCCCTTTTTTACCCAGGGGAATTTTCAGTCTCGGCCCCCCTTTTAAAAACCCCTTTTCAGAAAATTTTGCAACCCCGTTTTTGAGGGGAAAGATTCCCCAAGAAATTTTTTAAAAAAAGGGGGCCCGGGGGGTTTTTTGATTTTCCCCCATATTTTTAAAAACCCGAAGGGGCAAAAAAAAACGGGGTTTCCTTTTTTTTTATGTTTTTTTATTTTGGTTTTAGGGTTTCTTTTTCCTTTCCAATTTAGTGATTTTTCCCGTTTTTTTGATGATTCCCCTATTAGGGGGTTTTTTATTAAAAGGAAGTGGGGAAAAATGTCCCCTGAAATTTCAAAACCCCGGTGTTTTTGCCATGTAGAAAACTTTTGGATTTGTTTACCCAACATTCCATAGGTCAGGACAATTTAAACCCCACGGAGTTATAAAAAATTAAAAACAAGTTTAACATTATAATAAACCTACTTTAAGTGGTCAAATGGGTTTATAGTTAAAAAAAGGTTAAAATCCTTAAAAGTTTCTTAAAATCGTAAAAAGTTTCCAAAGCACCCTAAAAAAAATATCCAAGATGGCGGATCCCGCGTATAAAATTCAGGCTATAAAATTAATTCTAATTTTCTGCTCGTAACAACATAAAAATCCTTTAAAAAAAAAACTAAAACAGTATTGTTCATTTAAAACTAAAAGAGACGATGTTTTCATCCAGTTCACGACTAAAACAACCATAGAATTTAATTAAAATAGAAAAAAAAACCAGTCCGAAAATTTTTCGAAGAGCTTTGCCACTTGACGGCATGCGCAAACCCCTTCACTTTGAAAACCAGATGGACCAGAATCTGGCCACGTTATTATCTTATGACCCAGACAAGATAGAATGAACCCTTTATTGATGAAATGGCATAGCATTTTGGGGGACCCAATGGTAAAAAGTCATGTATTTAATTAGCTGTAATTTTTTTTAACCTTTTTTTTATACTTATAACAGTAAAAAGTCTTTAAAGATAATCGGGGGCTTTTAAACGGATAAATATATGGGGAGGGACTTAGGACTTCTTAAATAATTGTCTTATTAATATTAAATTCCCTCGGGATTTATCTTAACATATTTCATAAATTGTAATATTTTAACCGTGATTATTCTCATAATTTTTTTAGGGGAAAAACTTTTCCTTTTCCTTACTTTCTGTTTTTAGAAAATTTTCCCTCGTGATTTATAAATTTTAAAATTGGGAAAAAATTTGGATTTTAAAATTTTTAGGCGTCCCCCTAAAAAGGATATTATTTTTTTTATTTAAAGGGGAGGAAAGGCTTTTCTTTTTTATTTTTTTCCCAAAGGGGATTAATCTATATTTAAAACCTTTCTTTGGTAAATTTGGGTGAAAAAATGGCAAAAAAAATTTGGTTCATGTTTTCAAAAGTGGGTGATCAAACCACTCCCAGGTAAAACTTTCATTACCCAAAGGTGCCCGTCGCGTTTACCTGGGCCCCCCCCCCAACCCACCAACTAACAACCCCCCCATTTTTCAAAAAAAAAAAATGATCATTCGAACCTTAAAAAACCTATCCAATGTTAAACAAATAGGGAATTTTTATTTTTTGTTGGAAAACTTAAATTTAATTTGATTTTATAATAGCAAAATTGAGGATAAGTGTTTTTTAACAGGTTTTTCAAAGATATCATTTTTTTTTTTAAAAAAAATGGGGGGGGGGGGGGGTTTGTTGGGGGGGTTGGGGGGGGGGTCCAGGTTTTCCACGCGAAACGGGCACCTTTGGTTCATTAACCCCCACTCTTTTAATTTTGAATTTTCCAAATTTTTTTTTTTTGCATTTTTATTTACCCATTTCAATATTTTTTTTCAATATAATTTTTAACGACAAAAGAATGGAAAAAAATTAAATGGCTTTGTTTTTTTAGTAATTTAAAGGGGGTTTTTAATTGGGGTCAAAAAAAATATTAAAAAAAAATTTTAGAAAAATTTTTCTGGTTTTCCAAAAAAATATTGGGTCACACAAAACATATGGGAAGCCCTGATAAAATTTTCTTTTTGGGAAATTTTTGAAAAAAAAAACAAAACTTAAATTACTTTTATATTAAAAAATCAGATGGCCCAAAAAAGTTTACTTTTCCCCTATTTTGTTTAGTAAGGAAAAATTGATTTGGAATTTTTAGGGGGCCCTTGGGAAATTTTCCCCCCGTAAAACCCCCACCGGGGGTTGTTTTTAAAAGGGATAATGGGGGTCTTCCCAAAAAACGGTTTTTAAAAAAAGTGAGAAATTTTTATTCCCACTCCGTCCCCTCCTTGTAATTAAAACAACTTAAAAAATAATGGCTGCGCCCCTGGGAAAAGAAAAAATCCCCTTTTTTGGTAAATTTTCCTAAAAACGGTTTTTCATCTTTCCAAAAAGATAAAAAGGGCGAAAAAAAAAAAGAAAAAAAAAATAAAAAAAAAAGGCCCCAAAACTTTAAAAAAAGGGTTTTGTTTTTTTGGAAAAAACAAAAAAGTTGACTTCCCCCCTCTTTATCCCGGTTTTTTTCCCAGAAAAAAGGGCCCCCAAAAAAAACACGTAAAAACCAAAAAAAGAAAAAAAAAGCCCCGGTTAGGAAAAAAAAAATTCCAAAAAAAGGAAAAGCTTATTGTAAAAAGAAAAAAAGCAAATAAATTTATCATAAAAGATATGAAAACCTTTTACTTTTTTCCATTTGTTGTGGTTTTATATTAAGAGTTTATTTACCCAAAAAAAAAGAACCCGATGGTACATTTGGCTTAAAGGGCAAAAAGAGGGCCCGTTTTTGGGAATCTCAACTATTCTTAACAGGAATATTATTTGTCAATGATAATGGGTATAAAGAATGTGTTTTCTCCCTTGGATGACTCTAAGGCATTTGAATGGAAATGAAAAAAGAACCAATTCCATCTTAACTTATTCAGCAACCATTTTAATCTTGTATGGGAACTGAAAGATCATGCTGTCAATAACATATCACAAAATGATAAACTAGTATATAGTGATGCTAATATAGGTAGCCAGTTCATGCAGAGAAAAAGTGACAAAGAAAATGAGCCAAACGACAATGAATGTTTAAAGAAGATGAATGAGGATAGTAAGAAGACGGATACAAGGTACAACAAATATAAACGTAAATATAAGAAGAAAGATAACGGATTAAATAGGATAGATAATAAAAGTGTAGTAATTAATTTATCAAAAAAAGACTTAACCAAGAACCAAATAAATCTACTTTCAAAAGGTGAGACTTTTGTCCCAAATAACAGAAAACCAGATATATCAAATATCATGTGTGAATTAAAAGAATGGGAAAGGAGAATGAGGTTACGAGAGTTTTTTTACGATTCACAAAGAGAAAAAAATAATGATAATGAAGTAAGTGAGGAATGGTGGGATAAGAAAAAAAGTAACAGTTGTTTCACTCCTAATAGTGGAAGAGATAAATGTTTGGATGCTTACATAGATGCAGTAAAAGAAGAAATCTTAAAAGGTATGAAGAAAAAAGTAGTGCATAATATCTCTAGATTAGAAGAAATTGCGATGAAAGACCTCCTTGAAGATGGAACTATTGTTATTAGACCAGCAGATAAAGGATCAGGGATAGTGATACTAGACTCTGATAAATACAATGAAGATATTGAAAATGAATTAAAGGATGCAAGTACATATAAACATGTAAGTGAAGACCCAACAGCAATGATTTTAAAGACAACAAAGAAACTCATAAATAGAATGGATAAAGATAGAACTCTCCCTAAAAGACTTTCACAGTATTTAATTCCCGACAGCCCAAGACCAGGACAAATAAAAGGAAATCCCAAAATACATAAACCAGACAACCCCCTCCGACTAATCATAAGTGGTATTGGAACAGTGACAGAACGAGTGGCAGAACTAGCTGAGAAAGAATTAGATGAATTTGTAATTAATACGCCTAGTTATATAAAAGACACCTCCCACTTCCTTAATGAAATTAAAGACATAAAAAATCTACCTAAAAATGCAATACTATTTTGCTTTGATGTGGAGAAACTATATCCATCAATACCAAAGAATGACGGGCTAGAAGCATGCAAAGAAGCTTTAGCAAGTCAAAACAAATTCCTGATGAAGAGATTCTGAATATGATACAGCTAGTTCTTGAAAACAACAACTTTGAGCATAATGGAAAACATTACATACAGGTTGATGGAACGGCTATCGGATCAAAGCTTGGGAAAAATTATGCTTGTACATACATGCGAATTTGGGATAGAAAGTTGTCAGAATTTAGGTTACAACCACTTATATACAAAAGATTCATAGATGATGGCTTTGGTATCTGGACACATGGAATAGAGACTTTACAGCAATTTACAGAATATGCAAATAACATCCATTCAAAAATAAACATAAAGCTACGACACAGCCATAAACAAATCGAGTTTTTGGATACGTTGGTAATTTTAGAAAATGGGAACATTGAAACTGACCTTTATAGCAAAGAAACAGACAAGCACATTTATCTACACAAAGATTCAGACCACCCCAGAAATACAAAGCAAGCTATACCTCATGGCCTTGGAATCCGCTTGAAAAGAATATGCAGTGACGATAACAAATATTATAAACAAAGATCACTCCTCGGAGAACAGCTTAAAAGTAGAGGTTACAAGACAGAGTGGATAAACAGACATCTCAAAAGGGCGGACCAAACATCCAGAAAAGAAGCATTAGAAAAGAAAAATAAACCAATGGACCAAGGGAGAATCCCATTAGTGCTTACATATTCAAGCTACCTGCCAGATACACACAAAATTGTGAAGAAAAATATGAATATTCTGCAAAAATCTAAAAGGATGACAGATGTATTTAGGTCACCACCAATTGTAGCATACAAAAGATCAAAAAACTTTAGAGACATTTTAATTCATGGAAAACTAAAAAAACAGAAAGGCATAATACAGAGCAGCCGTTGTAGTGGTCCATGTGATACACCTGGATGTAAGACCTGCATGTTCCTACCACAGAGCGAAATGTTTCAAGGGAAGGACACTACGTATAGTATATATAGAGGTGGGAACTGTAACACCAAGAATGTAGTTTACCTGATAAGTTGCGGGAAATGTAATCAACCTGTATATGTGGGTGAAACAGGGAGGAGCATTAAAGAGAGGGTTAAAGAGCATATTTGGGATATAAGGGCATTCAGAGACAAACCTGTGTCTATCCACTTTAATTCATCAGCCCATTCAGAAAATGACATAAAATTCAACATCATCGAATCAATAAATAACAATAAAAGTACAATATACAGACGGATCCGTGAAGAATTTTGGATAAATAAATTACAAACATGGTCACCTATTGGACAAAATATCAAAACAAAATAAGATTTATCATTATCATTGTTGCCGTCATAATCACTTTGCTGGTATTGTTGTTGATATTGTTATTATTTTTCATAAGATGATTTGATAGTGATATGCACTTAAGGATTTATCAATATTATTATTGTTTTGATAGTTAGTATATTATGACAGTTATTATTGCATTCATCGGTATTTTTGTAAAACTGCGTTGTTGCAATCTAAATTTTAAATTTTTTTTCAATTATATTTTTCTAACTACTAAAACATGGTAATTTTAGTTAGACACTGCTTATCACGTGTCGCTTGTCATTATTACTATTATTATTATTATTATTATTATTATTATTATTATTGCTGTTATTATTATTATTATTTAGGTTACGGTTATTTGCTGTTATGATTATTATGATTATTATTATGATTGTTATTATTATTATTATTACGGTTATTTCCTACTATGATTATTATTATTATTATCATGATTATTATTATTTTCATGATTATTATTGTTATAATTATCATTATCATTATTATTATTACCATTATTGTTATTTTTATTACCATTGTTCTTTTCCTAATTATTATTGTTACGGTTATTTCCTATTATGATTATTATTATCATCATGGTTATTATTATTTTCATTATTATTATTGTTGTAATTATTATTATTATTATCATTATTATTATTATTATTACCATTGTTGTTATCATTATTATTATTATTATCATTATTATTATTATTATTACCATTGCTATTATTATTACCATTGTTATTATGATTATTACTATTATTATTTTTATTATTATTAAATTATTTGCTATTGTAAATATTATTGGAATGTTTTAGTAGAAATTTTTTTTTAATAAATACGGAATATTATGTTGTGGTGGCTTTCTGAGGCTTTGTGTTTTTCTACGAGCAGCGGTGGAAAATTGATATCTCGCGAGACCGAAGGTCGAGCGAGATATCAATTTTCCAACGTTGCGAGTGGAAGAATGCATAGTCTCAGAAAGCTACTATAACATAATTTTCCTTTTATTATATACCTTCTCGTTTTATTCAGAAAATGAAATGTAGTTGTCAAAAAATTAATTCATGACTGACGGACGAATACGTAATTCTTGCAAACCGGCCACGCCTTTAATAATTTTAGTTCCCGTTTCCAAATGCAACGTGATACAAAGCTAAGATCGGAACCAACGTCAAAAATAGTCCGGCACTTCCATATATGGTACCGTATTTGTCACTAACATAATACGGAAATTTCTATCCGTTGAAGCGTATTTGCGCTTCAATATTTGCGTGTATTTTAGGGAGAAAATTTATAGGTATATAATAATAATAATTATTATTATTATTTTTAATGTATTTTCAATGAAATAAGTTTCATAATTCTTGTTATATTAAAATTATAAATAATATTAAATAAGGGGAGCAACGTTATGCAGTAGAACAATTTTGACGGAAAACGTCATCATCATATTTTGCGTAATTTTTATTGTTGACGTCAACGACGTCATTTCCTGTATGCATAACATAGTTAAAGATAAGACATGTAAGAAGATAAATATGTGATTTATATAAAAATAAACAGTAACTCCTTGATAAAGAGGGGTTTAACCCCTCGAAATGTTGGAGATAGAAAAGTTTGTGTAGTTGATAATTATAAATTAACTGTTTCCAGATAGAATTGATAATGATTCCGTATTTGTTCATGTGTTAATTCCTCCCATATAAGGCCATAACGACTCGCTCCACTCAAGTGACAATTCTCCCCACTGTAGCAAAGCCTACATTTATGAACAAGGGAGGTCTGTTAAAATATAATTGATTTTTCGTAAAGGTGTCATTAATGACATTAATGTTAATGACAGACTATTCTCTCCCTTACCAGTTCCTCTCCCTGATGGTTCTCTTCCAAACCGTTTCCTCCCCTGACGGTTCTCTCCCAAATTTGAAATATGCAGACAGTTCTCCCCCAATTTTTTTTTTATAAGATCATTTTAGTTTTGACTTAATCTAATAATATTTCTTAATGAAGATTATTAAAAGAATGTGTTTGATATTAAGTTATGTTTTATATTATGTTTTATGTTGATCAGCTGAAAAGTGCCTGTAAATTAAACACCTTTTCCGGGTATTTTAATTCTATCAACACATTCGTTGTGAGAGATTAAGATTATTTGACAGTGATTGATGTACACCTGTAATTATAATTCATCAACACCTCTTTCACAGTATTTTAATCTAATCAACACCTTGATTCTTGAGTAATGAATTAACAAACACCTCAATTATCTTTGACAGCAAACCACGGATTTATATTACAGGGATCGGACACTCCCAGTTAACCCTATATAAATGCTTAAATATCTTGTCGTGCACCCGATAAAGGTACATCAATCGATAATTTACCGGCGCGAAGCATAAATGCCCGTTCGCAACGGATACCTCCTTTACAAAATACCATATAGCTTTTTCATTTATTATCCGATTTTGGAAATTTAAAGTTTATTTTAAAGAAAAATACTTGGTTAATTCAAATATCTAATTTATTTTTTAAAGGTACAGTTTATCTGTCCGCAACGACGGTTAAAAAATTAACTTGACGAAATCCGCGGTAAATTTTCATTTTTTTATATAAAAAGCAGGTATTTGAAATTTATTATTACGGTACCATAATACTTTCAGTTTCAAAACAAAAAAGAAGCCGATGTAAGTTATTCACAGATGATCAAAGATGCAATATTTAAGATTTGTTGGGTTATGTAGTCAAATTTATTAACGCACAATTGTTTTACAGGTAATGTATTGCGGCCTTTACATGTGAAGAAAATTTATTCATTTTTTAGTACAAAATATTGCCGAGATTGTCAATATTGCCATATTCATAGAATATTTAAATTTCATTCATCATTTATATCATTATTATTTTTTGTAAATCTGTTTTCAAATGTCGGTGCAGTGAAGTAGACAATCATCGTAACAGTAAAGTTCTCTCGTGTGGCTGTCTCGATTCCGGCCTTTTTAATGTCACTCGTATATTTTAATCCGTATATTTTAATTATTATTTTTATTTGAATGCCTGTAGAAAGATATTTATTATACTTTTTAATGTAACGCTAGAAAAACAATAAAAACCTTTACAGTTTGAGTCAGTATTTTGCGAAATAAAAGTAACTGTTGATTATTTTTTACACATCGCTTAAATTTCTTTCAAGTTTAATTACTTTTGAAGGGGGGTAAGTGATAATTAAAAAACTTTATTTCCAAACTTTCATTACCAGGTTACATGTGATAATTGCAACGCTCAATCTTCAAAAACAAATATAATTTGAATGTATATTTTGTATATGCGCGGTCTTTAACTACAGTTCATGGCATATGTGGTAAGAAAATGATTCTGAAGAGGATAATTATATATAAATACAATGTAGTGTAAATCTATTTTCTTTATTAACATTTATAAATGAAATTGAAAATATACAACTAAATTTGTATAGTCCTTTCTCTGAAAAATGATGAAAATAAACATGTGATAAATAAATCATTTGACGTGAATTGTTTAGGATATCTATGAAAAAATTATGTTTCAAAATAAAAAATAATATTATAAAACAGCTGTTCTCTATGCCAATAAAAGTTTCTTCCTTGCCAATCTAATGAATTCATCTATATAGGAATGCTTGTCTAGAAAGATCTGAAAATATATTTAATACACTTAATAGTAGAATATTTACTATATTTATACAAATATACAGGTATTAATCAAATAAAAAATGTACAAATCATTTGGAAATAATTCACAGAAATAAAGACACATTTCAAACATGAATTTCTTTAAAAGTTTTTTAGCAATCAAGAAACGTTTTTTTGCAATGCCATCATTAAACCATATAAAAAATAATTATCTTATTCTGAATCGCGGTAATAATTCGTGCTTGAAGTAAAAGGGCGGCGAAGTGTAGAGAGTATGCCTAAACAATAGGCGAATATTTTTTAAATTAGGTACTTTTTAACTAAGCGTTGCAGCGTTCTATCAGCATATTTTCATATAATGATACTTTAGCGACACAAAATAATACTGTATCAATACATTCATATGTGTATAATTTTTCACAAAGCTGCAATAACACCACATACTCCGGTGAAAATCTGTCATATTTCGTACTCCGCACGTTCCGCCATCTCATTCTGTCCACCTTTATCCGATTCCGCGCATGGGGAGGAACTGGTAAGGGTGAGAATAGTCTGACTACCTGGTATTTCATGCACCGCTATTTCATGCACCGCTTCCGTTTTCACCCAGGTTATTAATATGAAATTAGACAAAGCCTATGAACAAGGAAGTCAGTTAAAAAACAAAGGTGTCGTACGGTATTTCATGCACCGCTTCTGTTTTCTCTCGCAATACTGGACTATTATTATTACTCTGAAAAATTGCGAGATATAAAATTTGGAGATATCATACGGTGAAATCAAAGACCGCGACCGTGAAGCAGGCCTGGGCTTTGGCTTGCATGGCTTTTGACTGCACATGTATATACAAAAAGAAATCAAGTACAAAAACAATTATAAATATGTAGATTTCTTTACCTATCAGTGAAATTTTCAGTGTCATTTCTAAGTGGGTGCAGCCATTTTTAATGTAAATCAATGATAATTGGCAAGGAATTCTTCTGGCATGAGATATTCCCACACCAGAAAAATTGCAACTTTTCAGGTTAAGAACTGTCAAGGTGTTCCAAATTGAAACAGAAAGCAGTGCATGTTTTTCAACAAAAATACAGGAAGCCAAGTAAATGAAAACTTTTGGCAATATTTATATTATAAAAATATTGTTATTATGAATTATATATATATTTTTTTAAGATTCCTTCAAAGGAGGAAATAGAAAAGGCTAAAAATGAGGCGATACAGCAACAGAAAGAAGAAGCCAAACTAAAGAAAATGGAAGACATGAAAAAGAAGAAAAAAGCACGGAAAGAAAGACAGAAACAACAGGTTTGGGGAACTTTCGTCCTTATCTAAAAGCCCATGTTTAGTAAGGTAGTCTGTTGTAAAATGTTATTTAACAAAGCAAACATTATGATAAATAATAAATATAATGACGATGTTACAATAAAGGGTTTAAAATAATTATTATGTTCTTTTAACCAATAGCTATGTGGCTGTGCCAGTGACAATAGATCTAGATTTAATTTTAACAGTCATTTGTCTTCCACTGCTGATTACATGAGTTGTCAATCACTTGTGGGGAAATTAGTATTTTTTGGTTAGTTATGCAGGAAAGCTGGTTATGTAGATCCACTGCCAAGATATGACAAAAAATGTGTTAAAATTTATATCGGCATCAAAAAAAGCAAACAGACATGTTTTTTTTGTCCCGTCTGACTGTTTATCTCTTGGTGTGGTACTTTGAACTTGGTTATAAATTTTCTTTTGATAAGCTCCGGTCTGCATAATTAGACACAACATACACATGTACCTCAACATGACTACTTTACTTTGAAATATTGCAGCGTTACTTTGAGTTCTGAATCAGTTTGTCCTTTAATTTTCCCTATGTTTCATGTATGGGGATATCATGTATTAAGAACTATAGTCTGATTTTATTGACCTGTCAATTATGAATACATTATAGCACTTATTATGCCCCCATTTCGAAGAAAAGGGGGTATATTGCTTTGCACTTGTCGGTCCGTCGGTCCGTCGGTCCGTAGACCAAATGGTTTCCGAGTGATAACTAAAGAACCCTTAGGCCTAGGAACTTCAAACTTGGTATGGTGATTGGTCATGACCAGTAGATGACCCCTATTGATTTTGGGGTCAAGGGGTCAAAGGTCAAGGTCACATTGACCTTGTAAGCAAAAACGGTTTCCAATCAATAACTAAAGAACCTTAAGGCCTAGGAACTTCAAACTTGGTATGCTGATTGGTCATGACTAGTAGATGACCCCTATTGATTTTGGGGTCAAAGGGTTAAAGGTCAAGGTCACATTGACCTTGTAAGCAAAAACAGTTTCCGATCAATAACTAAAGAACCTTAAGGCCTAGGAACTTCAAACTTGGTATGGTGATTGGTCATGATCAGTAGATGACCCCTATTGATTTTGGCGTCAAGGGGTCAAAGGTCAAGGTCACATTGACCTTGTAAGTAAAAACGGTTTCCAATCAATAACTAAAGAACTTTAAGGCCTAGGAACTTCAAACTTGGTATGGTGATTGGTCATGATCAGTAGATGACCCCTATTGATTTTGGGGTCAAGGGGTCAAATGTCAAGGTCACATTGACCTCTTGGGTAAAAATGGTTTCTGATCATTAACAAAAGAACCCTTAGGCCTAGGAACTTCAAACTTGGTATGGTAATTGGTCATGACCAGCAGATGACCCCTATTGATTTTGGGGTTAAGGGGTCAAAGGTCAAGGTCACATTGACCTTGTAGGTAAAAACGATTTCTGATCAATAACAAAAGAACCCTTAGGCCTAGGAACTTCAAACTTGGTATGGTGATTGGTCATGACCAGCAGATGACCCCTATTGATTTTGGGGTCAAGGGGTCAAAGGTCAAGGTCACATTTACCTCTTAGGTAAAAACGGTTTCTGATCAATAACTAAAGAACCCTTAGGCCTAGGAACTTCAAACTTGGTATGGTGATTGGTCATGACCAGTAGATGACCCCTATTGATATTGGGGTTAAGGGGTCAAAGGGCAAGGTCACATTGACCATGTAGGTAAAAATGCTTTCAAATCAATAACTTAAGAACCCTTTGGCCTAGGAACTTCAAACATGGTATGGTGATTGGTCATGACCAGCAGATGACCTATTGATTTTGGGGTCAAGGGGTCAAAGGTCAAGGTCACATTGACCTTGTATGTTAAAACGGTTTCCGATCAATTAACTAAAAACGCTTAGGCCTAGGAACTTCAAACTTTGTATGATGATTGGTCGTGACCAGCAGATGACCCCTATTGAGTTTTAGGTCAAGGGGTCAAAGGTTAAGGTCATGACCAGTAGATACTTGATAACCCTTATTAATTGTTTGATCACTGGGTCTGAAGTCATGCATAATAACCTTTCCACATGACTAATTGGCTGCTGATAGGGGGCATACATGTTTTACAAACATATCTTGTTTAAATATTCGATCCCACTTCGGGTTTGTCCGAATTAATATGGAGTATATAACTAACGTTTGGAAAACTGCCACTAGCTTAATGAAGGTTCTCGTAACATTCGCAATAGCGCAGTCGGTGAAGTGATTACCTAATGCATGAGAGGTCCGAGGTTTGATCCTTTCCTTTGATATTCTTTTTAGTCCCCTACCGGTTTACCGGAGGGGACTTTAGGTTTACCCTCCGTCCGTCTGTCCGTCCGTCTGTCCGTCTGTCCGTCCGTCTGTCTGTCAGTCCGTCAGTCCGTCCGTCCACAAAACTGGATCCCGCGATAACTTGAAAAGTACTGAAAATATTTTTATGAAACTTGATATATGGATAGATGGCAGTATGGAGATTATGCACGTCTTTTTCTTTTCTTCCTATGTTGAAAATTCTGGTTGCTATGGCAACAAATAGGCTGAAACTATGGCAAATTTTACACATAAACTGGATCCAGTGATAACGCAAAAAGTACTGGAAATATTTTTATGAAACTTGATATATGGATAGATGGCAGTATGGAGATTATGCACGTCTTTTTCTTTTCTTCCTATGTTCAAAATTCTGGTTGCTATGGCAACAAATAGGCTGAAAATATGGCAAATTTTACACATAAACTGGATCCAGTGATAACGCAAAAAGTACTGGAAATATTTTTATGAAACTTGATATATGGATAGATGGCAGTATGGAGATTATGCAAGTCTTTTTCTTTTCTTCCTATGTTGAAAATTCTGGTTGCTATGGCAACAAATAGACTGAAAATATGGCAATTTTTACACATAAACTGGACCCAGTGTTAACGCAAAAAGTAATAGAAATATTTTTATGAAATTTGTAATATGTGTAGATGGCAGTCTTGAGATTATACAGGTCTTTTTCTTTTCTTCCTATGTTGAAAATTCTGGTTGCTATGGCAACACATAGACTGAAAATATGGCAAATTTTACACATAAACTGAATCCAGTGGTAACTCAAAAAGTACTGGAAATATTTTTATGAAACTTGACATATGGGTAGATGGCAATCTTGAGATTATGCAGGTCTTATCAGTTCCCCCTATTTTGAAAAATATTGGTTGCCTTGGCAACAAATAGGCTTAAAACATGGCAAATATAACAATATTTGTGACTAGTCAAAAAGAGCTGAAACTTTTAATGAAATTGCATCTTTAATTCCAGAGTTATCTCTTCTTTAAGAATTTTGCTTTTTAAAATGTTATATTTTGGTAACAGGGATGTTTCAAATATTAACTTAGAGTGTCCTTCAGTTCGTCTGTCTGTCTGTTCATAAAAACTTTTTCCTGTGATCACTTTTAAAGAACAGTTCCAACAAATTTACTTAAAATAGAGAAAAATTTACACATCAGTGAATGGCCAATGGCACTTC
Source organism: Ruditapes philippinarum (assembly GCF_026571515.1). Lineage (NCBI taxonomy): Eukaryota > Metazoa > Mollusca > Bivalvia > Venerida > Veneridae > Ruditapes > Ruditapes philippinarum. The sequence goes on from NW_026865129.1 coordinate 24,281, forward strand.
AGAATGCTGATGGGGTTCTATCCGGTAGGGGACTTATGGATTGCTTGCAATACTATGATAATTGCTTGTTATACTTATTCTTTCTTTAGTTTTAAGTATATTTTAATGAAAATGGTCAAGCGCTTGCAAAATTCTCTACACAGATATGAAAAAACTAAGAAACACTGAATTGTCACATTTTGTATCATATTTTACGGCACTGAAATTACATTTATTGATTTTAATCCAAATGAATTTTCAGTATTAATTCTTAAACAGTGTTATATAAAAAAGTATAGTATTTACAAAAAAGTGCAAAACATATTAAAAATGGAACAACCATAACTTCAAAAATGTTGAAAATAGTTATGAATAAGAAAAACCCTGGACATACTATGTCTCGATCTTACAACACGTTGAACATTCAGATGAAATATACCGGTGGTTTACCCTATTGCACTATAACGGTCAGTGTAAGTAATTCATTGAAACTAGGTGAATTTAATCACATCTTACTGCGTACCTCTCACGGAATTTACCGAACATTTATCGAATATATAAATATATTCTGTGCATTGACCATATAATCAGTATGGAATTGACAGGTTTATAAAATCAAACAATAACTTATGAATTATAACAAAAGGGCAGTATTAGCCCAAAACCATAAGGGAAAGTTTTAAAAATTTTTTTTATAAAAGTATTTAAAGATTTAAACTACGCAGGAAAGAGAATTTCCCCTGAAGAGCAACGACGTTGGGAGAAAACCCTGTGGGTACAAAGGGGAAAAAAGGATTTGGGAGAAAAAACTTGGATTTAAAAAAGGAAAAAAAAAGTACATACCCCCTTCTCCTTAAAAAGGGATGGACTAAAAATGTTCCTTTTTTTTAAATTCTTAGACGGGGTTTAAATTTGCACATTAGTAAAGTATATAAAGCATTTGTAAAATAAAGGGTTATTATCTTAATTTTTTTTGACTTTTTACTTGAAAATTGAAAGATTTGGTTTTTTTCTAGGCCGGGAACCCTCGGGTTGTCCGGGGAAAGAAACCACTAATAGTATTCTAATAAACCCTTTTGAAAACCCAGACATGTATATAATTTTTTTAACCAAAATTTTTTCTTTTATTTCATATAGTAATGTAATACGGGTGTCAGTGGGATTTGGCCCCAAAAAATCTTTGCCTTCAAACCATTTTGTCCCTCACTCTGGGGGTTCAAATGGGGAACCAGGGCTTTGGGTTCTTTCATGTAAAAAAATATAAAACCCTTTAGGGAAACGTCCAAAATTTGGCTTCCCAGGAAAACTTGCACTTTTGGGGTCTTGGGGGGTTGCCCTTGGCGGGTTTAAGGTCTTTCCCTTAAAACCCCATTTGCCCCCTCACCGTTTGGGGTTGGGAATTCTGACGGGAAAACTTTGGATTCTTTCATGTGGGGAAAGCTTTTCCAGTAGCTTATAAAATTTGTGGGTGCTTTTGGGTTCTACTCATTTCCTGAAATAATGCACGGAAAGGGCACCTGGGGTTTTCCCCCACCAGTAAAGCTGGAACGTCGCCATATGACCTATACTGTGTCAGTGTGATGTAAAACCCAATACAAACAAACAAACATGAGGTCTTCCTTCATCAATAAAGCTTTGGATGTTAACATATGACCTTTTCAGTGCTGGTGCGATGTGAGGCAAGTACCCTATAACATCTAGATCATTATATTTCTTTAACTTATAAATCAGATTTTAGATGTTGTAGATACCCGAGAAACTACAGGCAATGACAAAGATGGAAGGGGAGAGATGAAGGTGACAATGTTTTACATACATTATCAAATAATCATTATAATTTCAGTAACTGTTGAGTAGTTAAAGAATTGCGAGCATTGCTGAATAATAATGATGCATAACTAGTTAAAATTCTGACTGAGTTTTTTCACTCTTCATCTCAATGGGTATAAGTTATGTTATACTGACTTGGTTAAGGTCACCAACTTGCCCCTTACTGCTGAGTGTTTGAATCCCATCAGGGACCGTGCATTTTTTCATGTGAGGAAGTTATCAAGCTAACTTATGGAAAATGTCGTCGTTCTGCTAAAATGTCCACTCATGCCTGAAATAATGCAAATAAAGAATCTGAAAGTCTTACTGCACCAGTTGGGAAGATGCCATAAGACCTTAACTTGTTGTGCAACTTTAAATCCAATTGGTAAACAAATATTTTTTTTTTTAACCTTTTCCCGAATGAGTATTGGCTTGGAAAATGGCTGTTCTCATTGAAAAGCCTCCTGTTACAAGTTCAAATTGCTATGAAACTATGAAAAATGCTTCTATACATTGTATTAATGAAACTTGGCACAAATGTTGACTGGACCATAGCCTCTGTAACGAGCATGCTTAAATATTAAATTTCCTTTTACCATGGCAATTGGGGACATCTCAAAATTGCCAAAAAATCACTATTTTGCATTGTTTTTTGTGCCCCACTTTCCAGTGCGCGGCATTTAGATTTACCCTTGTCCATCCGTCCATCCGTCTGTCCATTCTCTTTTGTGTCGCACGTAACTCAAAAGTATTTGACCTAGAGTCCATGAAACTTTACAGGAATGTTGATCAGCATGTGTAGTTGTGACCTGTGTATTTTTCGTGTGGATTTATGAAGTATTTTTAGAGTTATTGCCCTTGACTTAGTAAAAATTTGCAATTTTCAACTTGTGTCGCATGTAACTCAAAAAGTATTTGACCTAGAGTCATGAAACTTTACAGGAATGTTGATTAGCATGTCTAGTTGTGCATTTGGGTATTTTTGTCTGGATTTATTTTGTATTTTTAGAGTTATTGCCCTTGACTTAGAAATTTTTTGCAATTTTCAACTTGTGTCGCATGTATCTCAAAAAAGATTTTTGACATAGAGTCATTAAACCTTACGGGAAGGTTGCATATTTAGTTGTGCATCTGTGGATTTATCAAGTATTTTGTTTAGAGTTATTTTTCCTGACTTATAAAAACCGGTTCATTATGTTGTTATTTGTTTCTTGAGTGCTTGAATTAGAATCAACCAACTTTACAGGAATAATGATCAACACCACTGTGAAGCTATTGCACCTGGGACTTTGCCTGTGGATTTTTTTTCAGTTTTGTTTTACAGTTATTGCCCTTGACTTACAGAAGTATAAATTGCAATTTTCAACTTGTTCTGCATAGCTCAAAAAGTATTTGACTTGTTGGCCCTGAAAGTTTACAAGAATGTTGGGTCACGCATGTGTACGGTTATACTTTTGGGGCCTAAAAGGACATTTTTCACTATTTGGGCCTTAAAAAAAAGGGGGGGGTTGAAAAGCCGTCAGAACACGTCTATATGTGGTAAAAGGTTAATCTACATTGTGTCAAGTCCAGTATACATTTTTCTTCATGTATAATTCCTTTCCTTTCATTCAGAAGGCAATGAAAATTTGGTCTAATGGGGTGATGATGATGATGATGATGGCTGAAGATGTAATCAACAGTGAATTTATGATGAAGATGATGATGAAAGATGATGATGATGATGGCCCATGATGATGATGGCCCAAATGAAGTGGGAAAAGGATAAAACTGATAAGAATCTGTTGAGATCTGAAGCTAAAACCAGTGATAAAGTTGAAAGTGAATTAAAGGGAAGGAAAAAAATGGGGAAGAATTAGCTGACAAATCGAATAAAAATAATTCCCGGGGGG
>NW_026865130.1:0-11012 GCF_026571515.1 Ruditapes philippinarum
AATTTTGTTTTTCATAAAAATAAAAGGAAAAAATTCAAATTTAAAGAAATTTTTAAAAAAAGGCGAGATTATTTAAATTTTTATTTTTTTATTTTTCAAAAAAGGAAAAGTTTTTTTTTTAAAAGAAAAAAAAATTTTTATGGGGGAGAGCCTAAAACATGTGGGGTATTAAAAAAATGTAAAAAAAAAAAATTTTTTTAAAAGGTTTTCCCCATTTTGGCAAATTTTATTAAAAGGTTCCCCCGGCTTTAAAAAATTTTTTTTGCATCGAAAATTTTCCACGGAATTTGGGAAAATTTGGAGAAATTTTTTTTTGACCTTGGTTAAGCTCCAGCACATGGTTAAATTTTTTTTTGAAAAAGGCCCCAAAATTTAAAGTGGGGTTTTTAGCTATATTTTGTGTTTTTTTTAAAAAAACAAGAAAATGTTTCCCAAAAAAATCAAAATTGAAATAAAAAAATTAAAGAAAAAACCTAAAAAAAAGAAAATTTTTGCCCAAAAAATTAATTGGGGAAAAATCGAAATGGAAAAAAATGCCCCGAAAATAATCGATTTTAAACAAGTAAAAAATAAAAGCCCCGGAAATATTTTTTTTGGGAAAAAATTTTTAAACTATTTTACGTACAACATTCATGGTAATTTTTTTAAAAAAAGGGCCCCCTTTTTCCCCCTATGAAAAAATGGGTTTTTTTTTTTTAAAAATTCCATATGGGGAAAAAAAAAACAATGTTTTTTTCTTTTTGCCCTGTTTTTAAAAAATTTGGGGGAATTTTTTTTTTAAATCAGGATAAAACTTTTTAAAATTTTTCCCCCCTTTCCTTTTAAATACTTAAAAGGGAAAAGGAAAATTTTTGTTTTTTAGCGGCCCCCCCGTGCTTTTTTGCCCCCGGCCCTTTTCCGTTTAAAAATTAGGAAAATTTTTTTTTTTTTTAAAAACCCCCAAGAAAAAAAATAAAACCTTTCATGAAAATATTGGGCCCCCTAAAAGGGGCATCCAAAAATATTGCAAAAGCATTATTGTATTAAAATCGGAAAAAAAAAGGAAAAAAAGGCTCCCGGGAAAAAAAGGGATAAAATTTTTTTTACCATTTTAAAATAAACAAAAAAAAACATGTTTTAGAAAAAATTTGCGGACATTTTTCCTTGGGTTCAACCCCCAAAAAAAGCCTTTTTTTTATTAAAGATTTTGTTTTTTTTTTTCCCCAATAAATTTGCCTTCCCAAATCTTTAAAAAAAAAAAATGGGGGACTTGGGGGACCCCCGGGGACATGAAAAAAAAAAAATCCCCAAATTTAAAAATTTTAGGGGGAAGGAAATTTTTTTTCGAGGTTCCCAAAAAGCGTAAAAGTTCAAACGGGGGTTTTTTTTTGACCAAGTTGGAAAGGCAAAAAAAAAAAGGCCTTTTGTCGCAAACGTTTTTTTTTTTCAATCCCAAAAAAAACTTTAAAATAAAAAATTTTTTGTTTAAAAAAATTTCCCCCGAAAACCCCAATGTTTCCCCAAATTTAAATGGGGGCATATTCCCAAAAAACCCATCTTGGAAAAATTTCCCCAAAATTTCCCGGTAAAAAGTCCTTTTTAAAAAAAAAAATGGAATTTGGGGGTTGGGAAACCCAAAAAAGGGTATTTTACAAGGAAAAACAAATTGAATAAAAATTTGGGTTAACCAAATTAAAAAAAACAATAAAAAAACCCAAAAATTTAAAAAGGGTTTTGTAGGCATTTTAAAATCTAAAAAAAAGGGAATTTTGTAAATTTTTTAAAAAAAAGGGGAATTTTTTAAAATTTGGAAAAAGGGGGCCCGGGGAAAAAAAAGGCTCTCCCCAATATATAAATTATTTAAAAACCCAAAATTTCTCGAAACAAAATTTAAAAAGGCCCCGGGAAAAAACTTGGTATAGTTTTTTGGGTAAAAAAACGGCCCCCAAAATTACTTTAAGAATTTTAAACATTTTTTAAAAGCCTTTCCAAAGGAAAATTGGGAAATTCCCAAAAAAAATTTTTTGGAAAAAAAAAAAAACGTTTTCATTAGCCTACAAATAAAAAACGAAAATTTTTTAAAAATTTTAAAATAAATTAATTTTTGGAAGGGAAAAGCCCACCCAAATTTAAAAATTCCCTTTTATTTTTCAGGCAAAAAATTTAGTGGTGGTTTTTCCTTTTTTTGGGTTTTTAAAAAGTTTTGGGGAATTTTTCTTTCGCCCTGGCCCGGGGGTTTTCCCCCAAATTTTTGGAACTTTCCCCCCCCTCCCCTTTTTCCCGGACGAAGGGTTTTTTTGGCCCCGAAATTCCCCGGGGGTTTTTTTGAAAATCCTTTTGGTTCCCCATTCCCCAAAACCAAAAAAAAAGGGAAAAAAAAAACCCGGTTATGCGGGCAAACAATATCCAAACCTTTTAAAAAAATAAACGTTTTTTTCCCAAAAAAATTTTTTTTTGAAAAGTTTAAATATGGTTTTTTAAAGATGTAAAAAAAAAATATTGGGGGTTCCCCCCCCTGGAAAAATTTTTTTTTTGAATTTTTAAACCCCTTTTTTTTTTTTTTTTTAAAACCCAACCTTGGGGTTGGGGGAAAAGGGGAAATTTTTAAAACCCGATTTTTCCCCCTTTTTTCCCCCAAAAATTTTTCCCCCCCCTTTACCAAAAAATTCACGACCAAAAGTTTTAACAAAAATAAAGCCCTTTTTTGAAACTTCCCAATTTTTTTTCGATCTTTTTTGGGGGCTTTTATTAAAGTAAAAAAACCTGAAAAAAGGGTTTGGGGAAAAAAAGGGGAAAGGCCCCCGAAAATGGGGTTCCCCTGGGAATTTGAAAACCCTTTTTTTGGTTTTTAAAAAAAGCCCCTTTTTTAAATGCCTTTAAAAATCCAAATTAAAAAACTTTTTGGGTTTTCTTTATAGTTTTTTTTAAAAATGTTAAAAATTTCCCCCCTGTAAACTTTTTAACTGGGGGATTTAATAAAAAATAAAAAATACTCCCAAAAAACTTTTTTACTTTTTAAAATAAAAATTGGGAAAAAAATTTAAAACCTTGGGGAATTTCCCTTTTTTAATTTTCCCCCTTAATTAAAAGTTTTAAAAACATAATTTATTTGTTAAATTTTTTAAACCTTTGGTAAAACCCTTTTGTTTATTTAAATTTAGGGAAAAAGTTTTTGGGCCTTTAAAAAACCCCCAAAAAGGGCCCCGTTTGAAAGACAATGTTAGTGGGCCAAAACAAAAGGTAAATCCAAACAGAAATTTTTTTTTTAAAATATAACCCCCCCTCCAATTTTAATTTTTTAAAAACCCCTAACCCAAGAACCCCCTTCCGCCTCCAGGGAAAAATTTGGGAAAAAAACCTTTTACCTTAAAGGGGTGAGGGCCTTTGGGGAAAAAAAAGTGAAAAAGGGAGGGAAAATTTCCCCGGGGTCACCCCGGGGGAAAACTTTTTTTAAAGGGTTTTGCCAAGGGTTTTTTTTTCTTTAAAGGGGATCTTTAAAGCTACTTAAAATTTAAATTTTTAAAAAAGGGAAAATTTTTGGTTTAAATTAAAAAACGTTTAAAGGGGGGTTAAAAAAAGGTTTTTTAAAATGTAAAGTAAAAATTTTAAAAATTTTTTTTTTTTTTTTGAAATGCCCCAAAAATTTAAAACTATTTCCCTTCCTTAAACCCGTTTTTTTTTATGGGTACATTTAAAATTTCTGGCCAAAAATTTTTTAAACCCCTTTTTAGTTGGGCCTTTTTAAAAGGGAAAAAAAAGAAAAAGAAAAAGGTTTTTTTCATTTTTTTTGCAAAAAAAACTGCAAAAAAAAATAAAAAAGTTTTTTTTATTGATTATTTCCCTTTTAGTTTTTCCCTTTTTTTTTAGTATCAAACCCAAAACCTTAAAAAAACCCAAAATCCCCAAAAAAAAGAAACCCCCCCGTTGGGAAAACCTCACCAAAAAAGGCCCCTTGGGGCCCAAAGGGGCCCAAAAACTTTTTTTGGCCTTAAAAGGGGGTTTTTAAAATCAATTTAAAAAGTTTTTTAAAAACCCCCCCCACCCTACTACCCTTTCTCCCGACCAAAATGGCAAGGGGCCCTATATGGGGGAAAGTCCCCTTAAAACCCCGATGACAAAAAACCAAAAAAATTTTCCCGTAAGGAAAAAAGAGGAAAATTTTAAAAAAAAACTAGCCCCCCAGCAAATGGGGGAAAAAAAAATTTTAAAAATTTTGGGGGGAAAAACACTGGGGCCCCAAAATAAAAAAAGGTCCCCCCCTTGGTTTTTTATTTCCCTTAACTTTTTCCTTTTTCCCCGGGGCCCCCGGAAAATTTAAAAAAACAAGTTTTTCCAAAAATCCAGGGGGGAAATTTCCCCCAGGCCCCTTTTTTTTGCGCAAAACCCCAAACCTTTTCGAAAAATTTTTTAAAAAACAAAAGAAAATCCCGGGTGCCCCCTTTTTAAAAAAATTTTATTAAAGGCTTTTTAAAAAAGGGCCCCGGGGAAAATTTTTTCCCCCTTTTTTTTGGTTTGCTTAAAATAACCCAATTTAAACCAAAATTTTAAAAAAGCCCCAATTTTTTAAAATGTCCCCGTGTAAATAAATTTACCCGGGCCGGGAAAAACAACCAAAAACCCCCCAAAACACTGGGTTTGGGCCCCCAAAACTGGGGGGTGGGCGTTCCCCAAAACAAACCTTTTAAAACGGAAAGTCCCCGCAAAGAACGAACCCCGGTTTTTGGGGTTTCACCCCTTTTGCAATTGGGTTTTTTTTCCAAAATTACCCGTGTTTTAAAGAGATTGGGGGCAAATTTAACCCGGCCAAAGGGGGGGAAATATTTAAACATTTTTTTCAAAGGTTTTGGTGGGAAAAAAAAAACTTTATGTTTTTTTTAAGAATTTTTATAAAAGGGCCCCTTTTTAATTTTTAACCCTGCCCATATAAAAAAAGTTTGAAAATTTTTTTGGGGGAAATGGGGGGAATTTTGTCCCTTTTTAATTTAAAAAGTTTTAAATGTTTTTAATTTTTTAAAACCTTTTTCAAAATTTTTTTAAAAAAATCCGGGTTAAAAGTCAAGCAGTACCCTTTTTTTTAATAGTATTTAAGATTTTCCCCCAAAAAAAAAAAATGTCCCCAAAACCAAAAATAAAGGGGGGGGCAAGGTTCAAAAATATTTAATTTTCAAAGGGGTTTTTTTTTTTTTTTTTGAAACAATGTGTTGAAAACCCGTCCCCCCCAAAAGGGTTATTTTTGCTTTTTTTTTTTTTTTTTTTTTTAAAATTTTGGGTTAAAAATGAAAAAGATATTTCAGAAATAAAAATTTTGGGTTTTTTTGGCTTCTTTAAAAATTGAAAAAAAAAATTTTTTCGAAAGGTTTAAATTTAAAAATGCCCCCCTTTTGAAAAATTAAAAAAAAAAACAACAAAAAAATTTTAAAAATCAAAACAATCCCACTTTAAAATGACAAGCACAAAAAATTTTTTAATTTTTTTTTTTTTTTAATTTTTTAAAATTTTCCCTTTTTTAAATTCGTTTTCCCCGTTTTTAGTTTAAATCCCCCCCAAAATGAAAAAAAAATTTCCAAAAATTTTTCAAAAACCCCCCTTTAAATCAAACCCCCCTTCCCCTGGAAGCCTTTTTTTTGAAGTGCAAAAAATATTGGGTTTTACCCCTTAAAAACCCTTGGTTTTTTTTCCCCGGGAAAAATACAGGAAACTGGCCCAGGCAAAAATTTTTTTTTGGGTTTTAAAAAAATGGAAGCAAAAATTGGGGGAAACCCCCCGGCCCCCAAATAAAGCGCCAGTCCCCCAGAAGGGGGGAAAATGATCCAAAATCCCGCCTTCCCCCGAAAACCCTGACCTGGATTAAAAATGGAAACCTTTCCCACCCTGTTATTCCAAGGCCCCCTTTTTTTCCAAAAAATTCTGCTTGTTTGGTAAACCCTTCCTTTTCCCCAACCCCCTACTGCAAAATAAAAAGATTTATTTAAAAAATTCATTATTCTTAAAAAATTAATGAAATTTTTCCCAAAAAAAACCCCGTTTTCAAAAATTTTTAAAACAATTTTTGGGGGGAAATTTTTTTTAAAATTTTTAAATATAATTTTTTTTTTTTTAAAATTGGTTTTTTGGGTTTAAACAGGCCCCGGAAATTTTAAAAATTTTTTAAATCCCCAAAAAAAAAAATAAAAAAGACCCTGAGGTTTTTTAAAAAATAAAATTTAAAACCCTTTTTAAAAGTAAAATTTAAATTTTAAAAAATTTTTTTTAAAAAAAAAGGGATTAGCCTTTTTTTCCTGAAGAGGAAGGTTTGAAAAAAACTGAAAAACAGGAAAAAATTTTCTCCCTTTAAAAAGTTAAAACACTTCTTTTTGCCCGTCTCAACCTTTTAAAGGAAACCCCCATTGAAAAAATTTTTCCCAAATTTTGGGGAAAAGGCCAAATCCAAGGCATGGGGAAAAGAAACAAAACCCCCAAAAAGGGAAAGGCCCTTTTTAATAATTTTTTAAGGGAAAAAAAAAAAACTGAAATAAAAATTTTTCCCTTTAAAATGGGAAAAAACACCAATTTCCAAAAATAAAATTTTTTAAAACAATGGTTTTTTTGAAATTGGTTTTTTTAAAATATAATTGTTTTTAAAATTTTTGAAATTTGGGTTGGGAAATTTTAAAAAGGGGAAAAATAAAAAAATTTTTGAAAAAGTTTTACAAAATGGGAAAAAAACCCTTTCCCCTTAAAATTTGGTTTTTTTTTAAAAGCCCCCCCCCCGCAAAAGTTTTTGGAAAACCTTTTTTAAAAAAATGGCCAAAAAAAATTTTTAAAACCGGGGTTTGGGGGGCCAAAGGTCCCCCCCCAAAACCCCCCCTTTAATTTAAAAAAAAATTAGCGCTTTTAAAAAAAACCCGGGGGAAATTCCCCCGATCATTTAGGGGGCATTCCTTTCACCCAAATATAGCTGGAAAAAAATGCCCCCAAAATGTAAAGGGGGTTTAAAAGGTTTTTCTTGGGTTTTTTGGCTGAAAAATTTAAAAGCGCAAAAAAATTAAAATTTCCCCCTGGGTGAAGAATTTATTTAAATCCCAAAATTGGGGAAAAAAAGGGGGCAGCTTCTTTTTTTAATAAAAAACAAATTCAAGGGGGAAAAAAATAAAAAACACAGCCTTTTAAATTTCCCCAATTTCCCCAAAATGAAATAAAAAAAAAAACCTTAAAAAATCCTTTTATCAAAAAGAAATACAAATGTGAAAAAAGAAATAAACCAAAAATTTGAAGTTTTAAAATTAATTGGAAAAAAAACTTTTCATGGGAAAAAAAAAACATTTGAAATGATTTGAAATAACCAATTTTTTTAAAAAAATAGGGGGGTTTTTCCGGGAAAAACCCCGGAAAAATTTTTTTTTAAAAACCCCCTTTCTCCCACAAGGAAAAAATTTTTTCAAAAACAGTTTAGGGAAAATAGGCCGATTAAAAAGGCCCCTTGTTTTCCCCCATGGCCCCCCCCACCTCCACAAAACTTACCCCCAGGGAATTGGGGCCCAAATTTTGGGGCATTTTTTCTTTTAAAAATTTTTAAAAAATGTTGGAAAAAACCGTATGTTAAGAAAAAAAAAAGATAAAAATTTTTTTTGGGCAGAAAAATTTTAAAAATATTTGGGGGAAAAAAACCCCCTTTTTAGGGGAGTTGGGGCAAAAATGATTTTTTAAAATGGGTTTCCCCTTTTGGGAAAGGGGTTTTTTTTTTTGTTCTTTTTTTTTTTTCCCTTTTTTTTTTTGGAAACTATAAAATTTTTTCTTTTTAACAATTTTTGTTTAGAGGCCTTTTAATTTTTTTGGTTTTTTAAAAAAATTTTAAAAACATTAAAATTTTTTTTTAAATTTTTTTTAAATTTTTTTGGGTTGGGAAACCCCCCTTTAAACAAAACCCGGACAAAAGAAACTGAAGGGGGAAATTAAATGAAAAAGTTTTTCCCCCCCTTTCTCCCAAAGGGGCTTTTTCCCCTTTTTTAAAAAAAAAATTTAAAAGGGGAAATTTTTCAAATTAAAAAAAAAAAAAAAAACTTTTTTCAGTGGGGGACTGGGGAAAAATTTTAAAAAAACCAAAGGCCCCCAAAAATTTAAATTTTAAAAAATGGTTTTCCCCTAATTTTTTTTTTTTAAAATTCCCCATTTTTTTTAGAAAAATTTGGGGGGGGAACCCATTTAAAAAAGAGTTTTGTGGGTTAAAAGAAAGTCGAATTAAAAATTAAAAATTTTTTAAAGTAATCACAACCAAATACAAAAGAAATTTTTTTTTTTTTGGGGTATCCAAAAACATCTCCAAGGGCCTGCCCCAAAAAAAGTTTCCCCCCCCAAAAAGGTTTTTTTGGGGGAAAAACCCCGGGAAAAGGTTCCCATTTTGATTAAAAAATTCCATTTTGGGTTTAAAAAATGGGGGAAAAAAGGTTAAATTGCCCGCCCAAAATATTAATTTAAAATAAAACCCTTTAGAAAAAAAGAAAAAAGTTTTTTTTTGGAAAACTTCCCAAATGTTTTTTTTTTTCCAAAACTAAACCCCCCCATAACAAAAAAACTTCTAATGTTTTTAAAAAACTGGGGGGGGGTGCCCCCAATACAACTTTTTTTTCCCAAAAAGATTAGTCCCTTTTTTTTTGCTTAATTTTTTGAGCCTGTAAAAACTGGAAAAAACCCCTTTTTTGATCCCCCCAGATAAGCGGGTAAAAAACCCAAAATATTTTATTCCTAGTAAAAAATTTTTAATGAATATACTTAGAATAGGAAATAATAGAAATAAAATAGCATTTCAAAACCTATTATTCCCCAGTGAGCCCCCGGGAATGAACTTGCTCTTTTTTGGGAATTCTTAAAAACTTTAAAATTTTTATTTCAGGGGTTTCAGTATAAAAAACAGATAAAATAAATCAATTAAAAATTATAAGCCAAATCAAAAATAGATTGCATAAATATTTGTGACTGACCTTGGTTTTTTTTTCCCTGCTGACAAAGTGTATTTTTAACAATTTCAAAGGGTTTAGCTAAGATCCCCAAATTTTAAAAGGCAAAAATTTTTTTCAAGTTCAAAATAAAATATCCAATCCGTCTGATAAATTTGATTGGGTAAAATTTTTTTTTTTATAAATTTTATAACCTGTTCCTAATTGGGAAATTTTTGGCTATAAATTTAACCCTGGTAAAAATTTTTTTATTCTAAAATGGAAAAAAACTTATTTTCCCAAAAAAGGAAATTTTTTGTTAAAATCGTGATTTTATTCAAAACATTGAAAAAATAAAAATGGAAGGTTATTGAATTTTCCCCATTTTCCTAAAAAAACTTTGAATAACAGTCACAAAGCGACAAACCAATACCCCATTAGGGGAAAATTTTTTTATTACCCTTAAAAATTTTTAAAACCAAAGGGATGGCCGTAGTTTATGGAAAAGAGAGGCCACAAAAAAGGAAGTTTTTGGCTAAGAAACAAAGGAATGAAAAACACAGGTGAGAATATAGACAAACTTGTCCCCGCAAAGGTAGGTGATAAATTTTTTTGTAATTATTCATATTGAAACTTTTAATTTTCATATTTTTGAAAATTTAAACCCTTATTTTTAGGTCATTTGGGGGGAAAGGAAAACTAAATTTTTTTAAAAAGGCAAAATCTGAAACCCTTTTTTTGGAACCCAAATAGTACTAAAAAAAAAGAGTACAGTTTCTTGCTCAAGGCAACAAAAGATTGCCCCTGGCAGGGTTTGAACAATCTTTAGATTATTAGTCTTGGGTTTTAGTCTGACCAGGCTCTTTATTCAAATAATCTTTATATCCCCAATATTGATGATTGAAAGTTCCAAATATTAAAGCTGGACAAAACCTAAAATTTAATAATTTTTCAAAACAGGTTTTTAAAATTTTTCAATAATTACATTATAAATAAAAATTTCAAAAATTTAAAATTTTAAACCCCCCTTTTGGCGTGGGTTCGATCCCCGGGAGATGCAGGTAGTTTTTACGGCAGGAAAAAGGGAGTTAGTACTGGTGTAACCCCCCCCAGGAAACGAAAAGGTTTTTGGAAACTACCCCGCCTTATAAAAGAAAAAGAAAACTGTTTTAAAAGGGGGTAAATGAAACAAAAAAAAAAAATCAAAAAATCATAATGAAAAGAAAATTTTTTCAGGATTTTAAAAGGTCAAAAAGGGGAAGTCCCCCGGGAAAAAAAATAGTATTAAAAACCCAGATAAGAAAGTGATGAAAAGTGCCATGGATAAAGCTTTTCATGCCCTTAAACAACAGAATGTTGAGAAAATAGGACAGGACAGGTAATATCAAATTTATATTTTAACGCAACAACTTGCATGAAATAATGTCTTAAAAAACTTTTTGCTTTGCAGAAAATTTTGTAAAATTAACTAATTAAAAATTATTCCCAGAAAGTTGTTTGTTTTGGATTTTTACCACCGAAATTTATGACTTAAAGGGGGGTTGATTTAGGTAAACAACAGAAAAAACAAGTTTTGGCAAATTTGCAATGCTTTTCATGTAAAGAAAAGTCTACCCCCCAAATTTACTTGGGATCAAAGGATTTTTTAGCTCTGGGAAATCATGAGCATATTTTTCCTTGTATGACAAAAAAAAAAACTGTTTTAATTTCCCGGAAAAAAAGTCTTTTTGGGGTAAAAATTAGCCAAAAAGTTTTTTGTATTAAAAAATTTTCTAAAATAAATTTTGTTTTTAAACTTGGGGTGGCAACGAGTAACCGGTTTAACCCAGTACTGAAATGGGAAAAAAATCCAAAAATCGGTTTTTCAAAAATGAAAAATCGATTACTCGGAAAAAATATATTTTTTCTTTTTTTTTTTGGGGGATTTAGAAAGATTGGTGTATCCCCCAATTAGTTCAGAAAATTCCCCGGAGATGTGCATTATCTTCAAAAAACCCCTTAATTTGAAAACAAAACATCCTTTAGAGGTGCGAAATGAAATCAAAAAATTTTAACGAGGTTCAACAGTTTGAACGCGCACCTTTGTCGTTTATGTCCAACCAGCACTTTTAAAATTAATTA
>NW_026865131.1:0-15530 GCF_026571515.1 Ruditapes philippinarum
AAGTGTGTGAAGTTCATTGTTAACTCGTGTTGTTTTTGTTGCATGATTTTCTGGAATGATTTTAGAGAGAACAACCAAATTTAATTGCATTTGACAGCGTTGTGACGAATTACCAAGATTGTACATTAAAAAAACAAATTTGAACAACACAATTATGTAATACCAATTAAATGTGTTAAAAGAATAAGTAACTAAACACATGTTGTTATGTTGTTGTTGATTTTAAATGTATTGCCCAGAAAAAGAAAATGCGTTAACAAATTTTAAAATACATCTACATCAGATAATTTTGTTACGATGATTATTTTTTCAGCATGTATGCATTATTCATTTTTAATCTTTAAAAAAACACAAGAAAGTGTTAGCTGCTGTTTATTTTATTAAACATATAGATTAAAAATATTGTTTGTTATTTAGAAACGGCATGGTTTCCTTATTAAAAAACGGATTACCATTTTTGCTTTAAAGATAATAATCTTTTTTTTATGCTTTTAATCATAAATTGATGTAAAATAAAGATTTTATTTTGAAATTTCCCAAAAAGCTTTTTTTGAAAAGATATAACCAATTTAATTTATGTAAATAAAGGAGGTAATTAGAAAACTTTTCCGAAAAAAGTCTGTCAATAAGAAATAAAATTCATAATTTTATAATTATTAAATGCGAATAAAATTTGCATACATTTTAACATATTTTTGGGGTTTTTTTGAAAATCGAAAATTATTACATATAAAAATTTCAATTAAGGTTTTTTTAAACCACGGGACCAAAAATTTTTTTCTATGAACTTTACGGAAAATACGCTTATTTGTGTTCCTTAAATTTTGATATTTTTTTCAAGGAAATTAAACTTTTTGGGAGATTTTTTGTTTTCCTTTTTTATTTTAATAAAAAAATCTTATGTTATTTGAGAATATTTCAACGATTTATTTATTTTGGTTTCTTATTGATATGCATGTATAATTAAGATTTTTACATTTTTCTTTTTCTTAGCAGCAATGGAAACTTTTTTAACATAATATGACTTGTTTAATATATAGATTAAATAAAAACACGTGTATCATTAAATGCGAAGTAGTTGTATAGTTTTTTAAAGAAAATAAGAAAAAACATTTAAAACTCACCTCAGACTTAATCGCAATTAATAAGTTGCTATATTTAAACGACGTTTTCTAAATATCAATCAATACATATCAAGAAATCTTTAAATGATATTTAAACATTTTTCGAATCTTTGAAAAACACTTGTCAATGACCTTTTGGATGGTGCATTTAATCTTATTGTAGGTGAGGATTTCTCCGTATATCATTTAATATTCCTCAAAAGACGTGCAGTGATTAAATGATGCAAATTATTAATCTTTCATTCAATTTATTTTCAAATGGCGCAAGATGTTTACGTTTTAATCATTTTTTTTAATTTATAAAGCGTTAGCGTTCTATATTTATTGTGGTATGACCATCCGGTGTTACATTGGAATCATGTAAAAGTTTTATGTATACGTAGTCAGTGTGTAAAGTCATATTTTATGTTATTATAAGTATTAGGTCATATTTTATGTTATTGTAAGTATTAGGTCATATTTTATGTTATTATAAGTATTAGGTCATATTTTATGTTATTGTAAGTATTAGGTAATATTTTATGTTATAGCAAGTATTTGGTCATATTTTATGTTATTATAAGTATTAGGTCATATTTTATGTTATTGTAAGTATTAGGTAATATTTTATGTTATAGCAAGTACAAGTAACTTCACTGGACCATGTCTGGCAGGACTGTGTAATTCAACGTATGCCAAGTCTTACGTTTACAACCACGTTTGACAACCCATATATCTTAACTTGTACTTTTTTGTCATAATAGGAAGTTTACTCCGTTTTTCCACTGTATACTGTATAAATTCCTAACTGCTATTAAGGAAATTGCACATATGCATATAAAAAACATACACTAAAATCGACACGTCGCAGCCGGGGACCCGGCCATCGGGTCTCTACATACGCGGTCCAGTATGTTATCAGCTACGCACAGCTGTCGTTGCGTTCGAGTCCGACTGTGCGTGCCTACTGTTTTATGATATGGTACTTTAATTGTTCAATATTTCAAATGAATTCGTGAATAGGAAGTATAAAAAGTTAATGCAAGATAACGCCATGGAAGTTTTTGACATAACAGGGCATGATTGTTTTTTCGTCATTTGTGTCGCATGTGATGGGGGGTCTGAACTAATAAGTTGTTAATGTTCACTGTAATATTTAAGAAAGGTTTTCATTTTATTTTTAATTATGACCTAATTAAACAGTTGTAGCTTACTTCCACGCAAAACCCCTCAATTTCAAATTTAATTTTCGTAAATATTTTCTATTATCATATGCTTATTGTACTAGTGCTAAAGTGTGAAAATCCCATTAAATATGTAATTGGCTTTTGGAAGGGGGGGGATCGCTTTAAAAAAAAATATGTATGTGAAAAATGCACCCCCCCAAAATATTTTCTCAATTTTAAAAGAATTTTGTATATTCCTAGTACAATTCCAATCAACTGTTAAAATTTTCTCTTGCTTTGTTTGCCAAACGTAAGGTGAACTCACCAAATATATATAGAGGATATTTGTTTGAGGATATTTGTTTTGTTAGTGTGTAAGAGAAATTTATTTCATCGAGTGGGCTTAAAAACAAGTATTTTCACGAGTGGCGTAGCCACGAGTGAGAATACGGTTTTTAAAGTTCACGAGATGAAAAAAATATATATCGTTACACAACAACAGACAAATTTTCTTTTTATTTTATGCTTTAAAACAAGTTAAAACGAAATTTCCATAATATTTAACGTTAAATATTTTAATCTGTTTCCCCATTGTGAGCCCCATTTAGTTTCGGAATTTCTCATAAAATACAATAAGTTTTGTGCTGAAAAATAAGTTCGACAATCAACGTAAATGACGGTGATATATTTATCATTTCATTAAAAAAATGAAATGATCGTTTGTTTAATAATAAAACAAACAATTCTTGTAAGAAAAAGTCAACCATCCTTTCCATAGTCTCTGTTACTTACTTCGCGAATTTATATATAGACCTGGCTAATGTAAGCGGCAGCCAATTTTTAAAATTGTGTATTTCAGGGAGAAAATAATTGTGTTTGTTTCAGAGAGCTATCATTTGGATTAGTTAGTCATACACCTTTTTAAAAGAAAGAAAACTTATTTGAGGATTTTTAACATACAAAAAATAAGTGTTGACAGATGTGAAAACATTCAAAAAGCAGTTAGGAAAATGGAAAACTTCAAAGGCTGGCTCAGGAACGCTGGGTTGTTTTACTTATTCTTCGAGCTGATGGCTGTCATTGCTTTTCAATTGTTCATAAAAGCATACGGCAGTTATTGCTCGTATGATTACTTTAATATACTCAAATGTCATCAAGAGCAGTTGCATGTGGAAGGAATGTATTTTTCAGACTGTAAAAATGACACCAAAAAAAAAAATTAGAGAAGGATTTTTGTGATTGGAATTTGAATGAATAGAAGTAAGTTTTTTTTTTTTTTTTATTACTTTTGACATTTTAAGTTATTTATCAATTTTTGCTTTGCTTTTCTTTAAACAGCCTGACATTTTTCAGAGTTACCAGCAAAAATAAAATTGAGGTACGCACATGGGGAAAATCTTAAAACAGTAGTTTCGTCATTGAAAAGTGTGAAATTATATTTTTGAATAATTTTCACTGTAAAATTATCAAATATAATTTTTCACGGATAAATCAGTAATCCAATGAAAAGCATAAAACAAATAATTTATAATTACTTATTATGCCTGAATAAGTTCAGACTAGTTACTGTACTACATGTACTACAAGAAACACGGGTAGATATTTTTATCGTGCTCTGAAAAAATACAAAACGTTGCTTCTTTAGTCTTAATTTCTTCTCAAACACTTTTTGTCTTTCAAAATGTTAATTTAATTATGTTTAGTTTTTTCAAATTTACTTATTTAAATTTTAACTTTTAATCAATATAGATGTTTATACTAATTATCATTCTTTGTGTGTATTTGTGATATCTCTAAAATGCTATTTTTATATTTGTTAAAGAAAAAGGTATTTTCTTACCGATGATATCATTGTTGAAGTGGTTTTAGACACAAAGAACATCTTGGTTAGATATATATATATATATATATTCTTTTTTTTTTTTAATTTATAATCTGATTTGCGTGATGTCAAACGAAAAGGTAACACAATAAGTCAATATTGATATCATTCCTGCCATACAAAGGAGTTGTAATATTCACCAAGCCATGTTAGCTGGGAAGAGTATGGCTCGAGCAAACTAGCCGACATGTCAATAAAATCAGTCCTCGTCTCGAAAGTAACACGTGACACAAACCAGGAATATCTAGAAACAAAATGAAATCGAACATTACTAACGAATATAAGATCTTCTTGAATATCAAACGGAAAATGATGTTTGTTTGATACAATGTTAACTTTTCGCCCACGGTGTGAAGGCTCAATATTCATCAGAAAAAAAGTACGAAAGACTAGTGGGGACATTTCAACAACAAAAAAAATCCCGTTTATATCTGTGTGAATTTACAATGTTAACTTCATAAATTTACACTTTTAACACACGGAATTCATGAATTCATGATTTCAGCTTCATGAATTCACGAAATAAAATTCATAAATTCACAATTTCAACTTCACGAATCCATGATTTCAACATCATAAGATCACAATGTCAACATTTCAACTTCATAAATTCACGATTTCAGATTCGTGGATTCACAATTTCAAATTCACAATTTTATTTTTACGAATTCGTGATATAAACTTAAGAATTCACGATTTCAACTTCATAAACTTAATAAAGTTGATATTGTGAATTCGTGAAATTGATATGTATTATGTCCGCCACCGCCCCCCCCCCCACCGGTCTTTCGTAAACATTTGTTGAATAATAAACGTTTCAGAGCTCGTTAGATGTTACAGGACTGAAGTAAGAAGAGTCGTACATGCAGGATTGTGTCTATTTTCTATGTCCCGTAGAAAAATCTAAAAAAAAATAACTTTCATACAAAAAAATGATTACATTTTAAATATACCAATTGCCAAAAAATAAAATAGAGCAAAAGCTAGATTATCTATATTGCAAATGAGTACATTTGAAAACTGTTACAATATATCATTTTTTTACTTGGTTAGCAACATTTATACAGTCAAGTGTTTGTTTTCTTTTTTGTAACAAAGAAGAGTAAACCCATACCATAATAGGACATCTTATGAATTTAGAAAACAACAACAAAATTGTAATTAATTGATTCAACAAAATATGTAGAAAGACTGTAAAATATCATTTGAGCAAGCTAGAATTTTACTTTGAGACTGAACGTATTCTTAAGTTCTTAAAGTTTGCTCGAACTACCGATCTCTCGAACAAATTTGCACAGGCCCTCCGAGTTCGAGCGAACGAAGTTCGACTGTATAACAAACCAAAATTCGCATTTACAATATTAAATATATCTAAAAATGGTTATAGTTTACTTGTAAATGTAAGCTGCACTTTCAAGCATTGGTAGAACTGCCTCCATATATGCAAACTGCACCGCGTCATTCCAAGTATTAGGGCACGCAAACTCCGTTAACCATATTTTAAGCCCGTATTTGTTGTACAGATTCTCCAGGAATTCCATAGTTTCATAAGGGTTACAGCTGTACATATGCGTAGCTAGGTAGTCCACACGACAGTCGACACAATTCGCGAAGAACGCATCAAACCATTCCTCCGTGCTACATAAGCAATTAGGACCATCGCACCTTGCCGGAGAAGGACTTACTATTGGCCTCCCGTTTGCCAGTGCTTCTACCTCTCCCCATACACTCGCTGCTAGTACTGGATCGATATTTGATTGGGTCATGTGATTTGGTTCGTTGAATGCCATGAGAAAGGCCGCTTCATTATTGAGATAGTACTGTGAAAAATAGCTTCCATAGCCCCATACCATTGGGACGTGTGTGTCGACATTGGCATCTATATTGTTACATCCACTTTCCCCTTTAATAAGGTCCAAATTAGCGCCCCAGTCATACCTACATTATAATAGAATTGTACTTTATTTTCTAAAAAAAATCTTTTCATTGTTTGGTTAATTAGAATTGCATGATCATCTTATTTATCATGCCATTACTATGACAACTGCCTGATAAAGCCTGTCTGAGAACAGCAACCTTTCTCAGTCAGTGACTTGAGAACACTTTGTTCCTACGCCAGATCAGCAATGATGATGTTTATTGTTGGTATTGTTTAATTGACTTTGCTGAATATTTATGATAATACACAGTAAATAAATTGTTAAAGCAAATTGTACCAAAAATTGTGTTGTGTTATAAAAGTATTGGTAAAAACCCTCGGACTACTTTTTTGGCGTATAACCCTCTTGTGGTTACCGTACTTTCAGAAATTAGCGCCCCGAATTAAAAAAATAAGATGCAAAATCATAATAGAGGCATGAGAAAGGATTTCTCAGACTCGGCTAGATATGGTCCGGAAGGGGCTCGGCAAGCCTCGCCCCTTCCAGGACCATATCTAACCTCGTCTGAGAAACCCTTTCTCAAAAGACAGTAACCTGTTATTCTCTATATATAATATTCGACATAGTGTCACAAAAACCCGTCTAAATCCTACACCGGCTGCCGGTACATACCGGAATAACTAGGGCGAGGGAAACTGTTTATTGCGGTAACGAGGCTCTGTCGAGTTTCCGCTTAACAGTTACCCGTGAAGTTAACATTCATGTCTGTGACGACAACCGGTGCTTGATTCTTTTTCTTGCATATTACAAATTAATAATGTTTCGGACAGAAATATCATTACTTTTTTCTTTTAGTAGCGTATGAATTTACAGCTTCATTCAAAACGGTAAAATAACGTCATTCGAAGCGTGTCATTTTATAGCACGCATCTGCCACTATCCATGCCAGATGAAGTTTCAAGCATTGGTAAAACTAATGGAAAGCCAGTCTGATATTCAAGAAACGACATTCTCTCATATTTTAAATATTTCACCTTAATTATTTTATGTTTTATGGAAAATCTTGACATTTCTTGCAGAAGTGATTAGATTAACAACTACATTCCCTAGAGCGTCATCGAAAGAACGCAATAACATTCTTAATGACGTCATTTTGGAGCATATAACACGTGGCACGAAAAGTTTTTAAAGTTATATACGCTTGCTATTTTATTAAAAGAGTTTGGAGAAAGTTGCTTTTTAAATATCGTTTGTGTTTTTACTGCCGTTTTGCAATAGATTCTTTTTTCATCATAGTCTGACCATTCAAAGTAAAGGTATTTATAAAAAAAAGCGTGTTTTGCTCCGCGCCACCGCCATTTTAACTTGGTAAAGCTTGGCGGAGTCGCGGGGCGAAAAAACGAATGACACAAATCAGCTACAATACATTTAATGTCTAATCTTGTTATTTTTTTGTTTTAGAGTCGTCTCTACAAGTAGTGGCGACATATAGGGATCACTTCTCCGTCGTCTGTCTGTCCATCTGTCTATCCGTCCGTCCGTCCGTCACAAAAATTGTCCGGACTACTCTTCAAACTCTACTGGTGCAATTTCACCCAAACTTTCGATCCTTGTTGTGCTTGTGGTATTTTTAGTTTTAACTTTTCGGTATTTTCTAGTTGGTTGGTTCCAATATTCCTATTTGAATAATGTTGAATCACCCTTAGGATGTGTTTATATGGCGGTCATCATGGAACCTTCAACGTGACACGTAGTGCCATTCCATGAAAAGCGGCATAAAATGTGTTGTAGTTAAATTGTAAACATATCGTTAACTGGAGTACCCGCACTCCAGAGCATGCCCATTGATTGGCTCATTTTTGCTGGGGTTTACTTGTTGTGACAGCATAGAAAGGAAAATCGATATAAATATCATATTTAGATGCTCGGTCATTGGTTACTTTTTTCTGGGGTTTCATAATTATTGTGACGACAGGGAACGTTTTTATATATATATATATATATATATATATATATATATATATATATATATACGGAGTGTATGACTAACAGGTTTTATATGATCTCACGTTAAGGCTATCGCGACATTCACGTGACTCAAAAGATCAAAAACGCGAAATAAAATTGGTGAAAAATCAAAATACTGAAACCCGAGGGTGAAAATACAAAGGTGCGATGATGAAAAGTCGGATGTACGATGGTGAGAAATGACGTTACGAAACTACGATAGTGAAAACTAGATATAATTTCGTGTTATTATCGATCATATTTTTTACTTTTCACTATCGTGGTTTCGTTGTTTCGTAAATTCACCATTTTACTTTTTACTTTTTCAACAATTGTAATTTCGTTTCGATTTTTCTCGGACGAGGTCCGTCTGTTATCGGTTTGACTTGCTGTAAAATTAACAGGAAAGTACTAAATGTAAGAATAAATTTTAATTGGTCATGTTAAAATTACAAACTGAAATCAGTGACTTTCATTGGTCACTCTAAAAGAAAATGTAAAGGACAGTTCTAACTATTATCAAAAAAATGTAAAGGATAGTTCTTACTATTCTAAAAATAATTTAAGGATAGCTCTATGATAAGATGTAAGAGATAGTTTTGTCACTATAAAATAAAATATAAAAAGGACAGTTCTAAAATAAAATGTTCATCTTTAACTGCTAGGTTAATTTGTAAATGAGTACAAACTTTATAAAGTCAAACGAAAAACAAGTAAAAAGGACACCTTAATTGGATGTTCTTCTTTGAAAAATCAATATGAATATGCTATAATTCAATTTCAATGTTTATAAAATGGGTATTTTTTAATAGCTACAAGAAATAATTATCATGTCATTGTTATGCAAGCATTGCTAACATTTCTTTTTGTATTGAAAAGAATGATATACTTTTGCATGTTAAACAGTTATTCTTCTGCGGAGTATCTTTTTAAAAGATACTCCTTGTTTTACCATTGTAATTTCGTTATTTCGACTATGTATCATCGTACCCATCGAAGTTTCGTCTTTCTGACTGACATGCCCACAATTATAATAACAGTTGATAACGATGTAAGAAAGGATATACTAACGTGTAACATTAAAGATTTCAATGATAACCGCCGTATGAACACATCCGCGGATATTTCTAAATTCGAAAAATATCCACTTCATGTTAAATGATGAATACAGCGTAATAAAGCAGATGCAAGGGAGCATGGACGGTAGCTTGCACTTTCAAATACCGTCAATGAACAGGCTCAATCAAACCGAACCTACAACATTTTCAATTTTGTGGTTTTGGACGTTCTTTAGGGATTCCGTTCTTCCTCGTGATGTTAGAATAATGTAACTACATTGTGCGTTGTCACTCAGTACGCATGTTTAATAGGAAGTACGAAAGTGCAATCTAGAAGGTACGATGGTGAAAATATGAAAGTACCAATATTAAAAGTCTAAGGTATGATGCTGAAAGGTCGGAAGTATGATGGTAAAAATTCGAATATATAATAATGAAAAGTGGAAAGCACAATGGAGAAAAAATCGAAATAACGAAATAATGATAGGAGTTTCGTTATTGCGACTTTTCACCATCGTACTTCCGACTTTTCAGCATCGAACCTTCGTCGTTTTACCATCACGGTTTCGTTACTAACTTCTCGCCATCGTAATATCGTGTCTTCTTCATTTCGTGTTGTGTGTGTGTGTGTCTCGATTGCCCTTAAGGAACTTTGTAGTTTTCACATTTAGCTAGCTAGATTTATTAAATATCAAGACTTAGTATTGTTGGAATAGTGAAAGACGATAATATGAAAAGACTATTCTTTTTGTAGAGTAACACTGGCACATATACAATTTCTAAGATATTTCCTTTGCAATTTTGAATGGAGAATATATAAAGAAAGTGTAAGATAGCAAAACAATCTAGAAGAAGGGCAATCGCCGTCGGAAAGCATTGATCACAATAAAATTACATGAAAATTGCAGACTCGGTTTGTTTCAGTCTGTACATGAGGGATAATATAAATGTGAAACATGCAACTTGCGTTCTGTAGATTATATAACCAATAAAACATTTTTTTTTTATTTCTTTCAAGAATCAGCAATTTCTATTTCACCCAACAGTTTACTCTAGACAGTTACAGATAAAAAGGCACAATGTACATTTCTTTTTATTATTTATGTTCTTTATTTATCTTTTTAATTAATTTATTTTTTTAATTCATTTTTTTTATTTATTTTTTTCGTTTCCATTAACAATCATTTTAGATGTACATGTATATCAGTTCCTTGTCATAATTATACAAAGTTACAAACATTTGTTAAAACAGGATTGTGTGAGCTGGTTGTGATAGCGATTATGTCAAAAATGTCAAAGTACCATATAATATGTTATTGGTAAAGTTAATAATTTGGTGGGATATGAGCATTGCCAATTACTTTGGAAAACAATACATACATGTATAACATGTACCATGTCGTTAGAAATATTTCATATATATTACCGATTTTTTTTTTGTTATTATGGAAAGTGCAATGTATCTCACCCCCCCCCCCCCAGCACCGCCTAAAGAGGTATTTCAACTTTCAACCAATTCAGAGAACTTATCAGTCATAAATAGTCTTTACTTGTAAATGAAACTGATACCTCATTTCCTCCAAACTTTAAAAAAAAATCTAATTACAAAAAAATTTAACTTACCACCATGCAAAATTGGTGAATGCTTGGAAATCGTCACAGAGAAACGTTCGCGGATCCACAGCTAGCCCTTTCTTCGTAGATCCTTCAATCAATCCCAAACAAGAAACTACAATGAATGTAAATTGTAGTAAAATTTTCCCCATCTCTTACAATAAATCGCCAATATTGTAATAGTATAATAGATATATTTCTTCGGAATGAAGATAGTCACGAATTGCTGCTCTATTTATATACAAGCTTAAAGAAAAACATCAATAATGATGTTAATGTATTGTCCTAAACAGTGAGTGGGAGTTTGATCATTTTCAGCTTCATGGGTATCGCTTTAAAAAACCATACTTCACACGGAACGTAGATTTTTGGCTATACCACGCCCTGTATCGTTTGACTGACATAAGAATGCTAATTTTAGTACACGCCTAATGCTTAAAAATACAGAAATACGGAATACCATAAGAATCCC
Source organism: Ruditapes philippinarum (assembly GCF_026571515.1). NCBI lineage: Eukaryota > Metazoa > Mollusca > Bivalvia > Venerida > Veneridae > Ruditapes > Ruditapes philippinarum. The sequence goes on from NW_026865131.1 coordinate 11,183, forward strand.
AAAACGACAAAACTGAAAATAAAATGTTGCAGTTTCTTTTGATTGAGCCTGTTCATGGACGGTTATGGAAAGTGCAAGTTACCGTCCACAACCCTAGCAACAGCGTAAGGAGAATTAACATTTAAACATGCAATGGTGAAATTTTGAATTTAGAAATATCCGCAGATGTGTTCATACGGCGGTTTTAATGGAACCTTCATTGTGACACGTTAATGCCAATTCAACCGAGCTCAACCAAACCGAGTCTGCCACATTTTCAATTTTGCCGTGTTGGGTCTGTTTATCTATTAAAATCTTTTTGAAGGAGGTAGTATGGTTTAACAGAACTTGAATATCTAACTATTTGAACAGAAAGCCTGCATATTTTATTTTAGAACTTTCCTTCGCTTTTTATTTTATAATGCCAAGGATTATCCTTTACATTTTATTTTAACATGAGAATTCCCAGATTTCAGTTTGTGATTTTAAAATGACAAATTAATTTTTTTTTATTCAGTTATTCTCTGTAAATTTTACGGGAAATCAACCTGATTTCAGACGGTCTTCGGCCGAAAATGGTAAAATTTGGTAAACTAATGTCGTTTGTTAGTGCCGAAAATCGTCAATCACGCTCATAACGTTTATTGTCTGTTCGTTGTTTAAGTTAACTTGAATACCAAAACACACAAGAAGATAGTATTTTTTTAAATAACATCTTAATGAAATATCATAAAGCTTTCACTATATATTTGTATCCTTTGTGCATTACTTCTGTTTACAAACAAGAGGGCCAAGATTGTCCTAGATCGCTCACCTGACCCATCGAACTCATCCGAGCAAATACCTAGACAAGCATTCTCACACTAAGTTTCATGACAGGTGAGTCAAAAATGTGACCACTAGAGTGTTAACAAGGTTTTTTCATATTTGGGCGGTGTGACCTAGTTTTTGACCTCAGGAGACCCCTATTCAAAGTTGACAAAGAAATCATAAGAACAAACTTTTCAGAAAAATTTCCGGGATATTTGGATCAAAACAGTAGCCACTAGTATGTTAACAAGATTTTTCTATTTTTATGCTCCTGTGACCTAGTTTTTCATCCAAGATGACCCATGTTCAAACTCATCCGAGCAATTACCTAGACAAGCATCTTGACCAAGTGTGATGACAATGAAGTCAAAAGTGTGACCACTAGAGTTTTAACAAGGTTTTTCTATTTTTAGCTCCTGTGACATAGTTTTTCATCCGAGATGACCCATGTCCAAACTCATCCGAGCTATTACCTAGACAAGCATCCTGACAAAGTTTAATAATGATTGAGACAAAAATGTGACCACTAGAGTGTTAACGAACAAGTTTGGACAGACGACGGACATTCAACAATCCTAAAAGCTCACCCTGAGCTAGCTCCGGTGAGCTAAAAAGCAATTAAAGTGATAGTTTTGTTGAATTTACTTATTACTAATATCCACGGGTCTATAAGTTCGAGTGAACAGGTAGAATTCAAAATAAGTTTGAATTTTGCCATAATTCATTTCTATTTTTCTAAGTTACTTCACATTAAAGATAACCACCTCATGTGGCCTGTGAATATTTCTGTAAATATCCATAAGAATTCATAAGGAACGTAGAGTGGAGCAATCTTCTTACTTAAGGCATATTTATAGATATGTTTCCCTTAACATTTTCCAGTATCAACTGTTGGTCAATTACCATTATTATAACAGGAAGTCTTTTGAAATATAGAAACAATTTAGCTAAACTTGACAGCATAATGTACTTTTAAATACCAAAATATGTATAATCATGCCTTAGTATTTATGTTTATAATGTGATATTATGACCATCCAAGGATTAACTGTGAGTGAACAGTTAAAAGTACAAAAAAATACATTTTGCCATAATTACTGTTAATGTTATATACATTTACTTCGCATGAAGGATAAATAACTCACGTGGATTAAATTATTGTCTATAATTTAAAATATGCTTCGACTTTCAACTTATAAAAAGAGTGGGGCAGTCTTCTTAAGTTTCGGGCGGATTTCGGACTTGTTTTACCATGAACAATTTCCACTATCAACTGTTTGGCAATCATCGTTATACGAGGGGTGTTCAAAAAGTTTTGAGACTAATGTGCTTCCGTAGAAAATTACCATTCAATTTGCACGAAATTCACGAGATCTTATTGTTAGCCTGTCGATGACAATTGAGTAAAATTTTATTGAAATCAAATCATGCGTTTAAAAGTTATTGTGTATTATTTATCATATACTCGTATACACTGGTCATTTGTACATGTAAATATGAAACCTAGTGAAAAATTAGAAATTCGAGGATACATAAAAGTGCGGTGTAGTCTAGGAATTACTGCCGAGAAGATTCTGAATGAAGTGCATAGTCACTTTGGAATCAATAGTGTATCGAAGAGCACTGTGTACAGGTGGTTCAAAGCATTCACCAATGGATTGGATAATGTCAAAGACAGGAACCGTTCTGGCAGACCTCAGACAGCAATCACTTCCAGAAACATTGCTGCTGTGAAAAATCTAATAGAAGATGATGCTCGGTACACGGTACGCGAGATAGCTTATTATCTGAACTTATCAACGGGTACCATTCAGACCATTCTGACGAAGGAATTGAATTTAAGAAAAGTTTGTGCCAGATGGGTACCCCATCTCCTGACCGAGAATCAGAAAAGGGAAAGAGTGCGTCTTGCGAAAGAAACATTGAAAAAATTCAAAAATCTCGATTCAAGGAAAATAAATGAACTGATTACGGGAGACGAAACATGGATCTACTATTTTGAGCCCCAGAGACGCATAAACAACAAGCAATGGCTCTGCAAGAACCAGGCTAGACCCATCATTGCTAAAAGGACTAAGAGCGCAAAAAAGTGATGTATGCGGTTTTCTTTAATTCGTAAGGCCCTGTGGTACAAGTTGCAGTTCCAGGAGGGAAAACTGTCACTGGAAAGTTCTACCGGGATAAGATTTTGAAACGTGTCAAGACGTTTTATGAAAATCGTCGCCCAAGAACTGGTTTAAGAGGGTTGTACCTCATTCATGATAACGCTTCATCTCATAAATGTGATATAGTACAAAGGTTCATCGAGGAAGAAAAAAATTGTACAAGTGAAGCATCCCCCTTATTCTCCCGATCTAAGTCCTTGCGACTTTTTCCTCTTCCCCGAAGTCAAGAAACGGCTTTCTGGACGGCGTTACGCATCACGCAGTGCGCTGGGAAGTGCGCTCTACCAGTGCCTTTTGGGTATCGTCACTATCCCCAAGGGGAACTACTCTGACGCTTTCCGGAGGTGGATAGATCGACTTCATAAGTGTATTCGGGTTCATGGAAACTATTTTGAGGGATTAAAATAGAAAAAAAAATATGATATATATTGTTGTTTTTATTTCATTGCTACAGTCTCATAACTTTTTGAACACCCCTCGTAGCAGTCTATCTAGTGAAATATGTAGTCAATTCAGCTCAACTTGACAATGAAAAAATGAGCAAAATGTCGCGTGTACCTGATCTCATTTCCTTGTCTCCGGGCCGAGTATTTGTTAGTTTACAAAATGACATTTCATGGAGGCTATTAATTGACCTTAATTAATATAAAACACCACAGTGTTGTTTGTTTTTCTATTTCGATCAAAGAAAAAAAACCAGCTGCTTAGTACTTATATTGTCTTTTCGATTCAATTAATTTGTTTATAGAAAGAAAAGCAATTTGGACTGTGAAATGGCATTTTTATATATGTAAAAACATTCGCGTATCATAAATAGTCTTAATAATATTGTCTTGATACGAAAAAAATAATAAAAATCTCGTTACTTGAAATTAGCATTAATTGGGCATGACTTATGTAGATGAAGAAAACAAAACAATTAGTGTTAATATATAAGAAGGAACTATAATATTAAAGACACATTCATTCTAAGAAGATTTTTTGACTGAATAATAGAATTAGTTACAATAAAATAAAACTGTTGCTTATATTCGTAAACTCACATTCCAAAAGCATTGGATGAGTACAGACATTCACTGCGTGCCTCAAATGTTTACGAAGCGCTAATAACGCTTTGTACGTGATGCATTACGGCGGCGAGACTCCAGAAATTCTTGCTGGTAATATATTTCAACGCAATATTTCTAAATTCATCCAAAACACATTATAGTGGGGTTTGTTGTGTGTGTGTGTTTTTTCTTTGTGTGTGCTTTTTTTTAATAATCTGTATACTTCAACTGTTTGTTATTGTTGTATAATTTACTTCTTTATGTTATGAAACTATACAGTAACCGAGAAATGTATGGGGCTTTTAAACTCTAGTGAAATCTTTTCGATTACACTGGGGAAAGGGC